>NC_081421.1:109569760-109711183 GCF_949786415.1 Peromyscus eremicus | reverse complement strand
CGAGTCCTTGCCCTGCCTGATGCCTGTCTAAGATTCTGCCTAGTGAGGTGGCAGTATCTGGGAGCATGCTAATATGACCTTTAGGGGGGTGTGTGAAAATAATCTAAGCTGTGCACAGAAAGGCAGAGGGGAGATCATGAGTAAACAAGAGCTTCTGTAGGTACACAGAAGTGATACAGTGGGATAGAGAGCACAGAAGTCACATGACATCACACACTCAGCAGCTGGATGCTTCTGCAGCCAGGGAGCTGACTGTACATGTCAGCTGTTGGAATCCGAACTCTGCAATGACCTTCTTAGTTGCTCAACCACCTTCTGTCCCCATGAGCTCTGGCCGTTCAATGGCTTGATGAACATGGTATGTCTCAGGAAGAATGTGGAAACATCTGTCTCCCTTCCTGCCCACCTTCACCGCCTCATCAGCCCCTCATGCAGCCAGCCATCTATGCGATTGAAGCAGCTTCTCCTTCGTGGTTCCACAACAAAGGAGTCTGTTCTGGGTAACGATTTCTTCTTCAAAGAAGTTGCTATGCAAGCGCCAGAAACAAAAAAAAGGCAAACAAAGCTTTGGAGTATTCCGAGCCAATACACTTCAGGAGTGTCTGTGGTTTTCTTCAGCGCCAGCACAGAGCGGCCTCTGTGTGCCACCTGGCAGCCTGCAGCCTCTTCTCCGTCAACCCACACAGAGAAGAAATGCAAAAATAGCATGAACGCAGCCAGGGTCCAGGGCTCTGCTGCCTTTGCAGACACAAGCACATTCCTTCCAACTGCTGGACGAGAGACAGAGGGACAGGCACACAAAACATGTATGCAAACCCAGACCAGATGGACCTCTCTGAGACAGTTATGACACTGAGTCCTGATTCACCTACCCCTCCATACACCAGGCCCTACTGTGGTGGTCCTGAACACTACCCCAGAATACGAGGGGAAAGAAACATTCCCATGCTGACAGACAGTGACAGGTGCAACATTTCAAAGGAAACTGCAGCTACTCACAGAGTGGGTGGTCTTGGAAAACTGGAAATGTGGTTTTGAATGATGTCCACAGAAGGACCAGGCAGGGGCCTATGTTATCCAAGACCCTCCGAGAATGTTCCATTGGCAAAGCCACTTTGTAAAAATCAAACTTTCCATCTACCTGATGAATTGCTGCAGAGGCCAGAGAAGGGAGGGCATGAACGGCGGCAGGAGAGCTTGCCAGACCCGAACAGTCTCAGGAGATATGGTGGGGTGAGAGCAGCTTAGTCCACGCCTAGTAGAAAAGCTCACCTGTAGGAAGGCGAGCTGATTCAAAGGCATGCGATCCCTTCCATTTCCCTTGTCAAGAAAGGCCATCAGAGTGAATCAAGTAATCCTTTCTTGCACATTTAAAAAAAAATTGTTCACGGGGTATTTTGAGAGGATGAGGAGGATCATCTTTTAGCCTATACAAAATGCACTCTACCTGTGAGCAATACCAGCCCCATGGAACCTGGCCCAGCCACTCTCCCAACAGTTGCTTGGCTGCGAGGCACAGTCCCCACCCACACTAGTGAGCAGCTGCCCTGCAGACACAGAAACAGCCCAACACAGAAATGTCCCGTGTTCTAAGGTCCTCATGTCCCTTGTCACTTGCCAGACACTTTCATGCACCTATTCAGAATACGGAAAGCATGCTTAGGAGCATTCTAGTCTTCAGCAGCATGTTTGAACTGAAGTAATAATAAAGGCTCTGTGTAGGACTGAACACCTCTCCACCCCATTAATATGTTGAAACATAACGTGACAGTAGTTGAAGGTGAAGTCTTTTGAAGGAAATTAGGCTTGGAGAAGTTCATGAGGCTGGACTCCCCGTGATCTGACAGGTGTCACTGTGAGAAGAGGAGGGCACCAGAGTCTCCCTTCTCACCCTGCCATGTGAAGATGCAGTGAGGAGCCACCATCTGCAGACCAGGATGACAGCCTTCTCTTGGAACTCAACAGTTGGCCGGCACCTTGATCTAGACTTCCAGCCCTCAGAACTATGGAATGAAGAACCATCATTCAAGTCCTTTAGTCCACAGTATATTATTATCTTGTCTTAGTGTGCAGGCCAAAGGTGAGACGCCAAGTACTGTGTCAGCCGTGGGCATTCAGAAGAAGATCCAGGGACACTCCACAGCGTGTCTGCAGCGAGAGGCTACACTGGGGCAGAGATCCACAGTGGTGCCATGTGCGCAGAGAGGAGCTCCTGCACAGAAGCTCACGTCAGCACGTGTGGAGACGAAGAAACAGAACTTGGCCAACAGGGTCTGTGTAAGTGTGTGCCGAGGGACGAAAGCAGAAGAGGATGTCAGGGTGCCACTGGATCTGTCCTTCGGGCACTCGGGCACTTCTGTGCTGAGAGACCCTGTGCAGGCAGTGGCAGGGCACCATGGAAGCAGCTTGTGGACCTACTGCGGAGAGGGAGAGCTCAACCCTATCCTGAGCGTCACCCTGCTGTCACCGGCTACGCCAGGCCCTGGGATGCCTGCACTATTTCATCCTCATGCCGAACTGAGCACTCTGGTGGGGAAACACACCAAGTGAGAGAGAGCAAGGCCCCCAGATCACCAAAGGGAGAAGGGGGCCGAGTGGGGATTTGCAGGTAGCTCGCCTGGCCACTGAGCTGTATGTCCTATCCTCTCGGGATGCCCTACTGAACGGCATCTGCACACAGCCGCAGCAGGAGCCGCAGCAGGAGAGGGGTTTCTTATCGCTAACGTAGCACAGTTCAATCAAGACACATACGATGTGTTAGAACACTCTTGTCGCAGATTTCACCGGAACAAACAACCAAAGTGAGTAGGAGCTAAGCCCTTCCTGTTCTGCACCCACCCCTGCCACAGGCACCAAGTCAGGCATGCAAAAGGTGGTGAGAGAGAGCCTGGGGAGGGGACTTAAACTGTCCCAGAGGAGACTGCTGCAGGAACCAGGGAGATGGCTCAGCCAGTGAAGTTTCTGCTGTCTGTGACGATCTGAGGCCAGATCCCCAGAACCCAGACCCCAAATAAGTGATTCATGAATGAAACCACTCAGCGGGGTGCGTGTGTGTGTGTGTGTGTGTGTGTGTGTGTGTGTGTGTGTGGTGAGACTTCTCTTTTTACTCACTGCTTATGTCGAGTGTCAAGGGGACAGCCAGGGTCCTTGCAGGTGGTAGTCTGTGATAAAGACACAGGGCCTGCTCACCAGGGAAAGGAGGTGGGCCCGAGGACTCACTCCTGTGTCCCCCCCGCCCCGAACCTCCTGGAGAGAGGGGGGCTGCTGACCACTCTGCTGTCAGAGGCAGGCGAGGGCTGTTCTGGCCTCTTCGGGAGATGGGTGTAACCAAGAGGAAACATGAGGGCAGCATGGAAGAGGCAGCTTGGGCCACGATGACCCCACCACGCAGAGCTGCCCACAATGGCGTGATGTGACATCAGCAGAATTCAGAGGGACAGACATAAGGCAGACAGAGGAGCTGGCGGGGATAAGAAGGCCACTCAGAGTCCAGCTCAAAGCAACCAAGAGACAGAGGGACTCAGCAGGGAAGCTTCAATAAGACCCTTACCAGCCACCACCGGGCTCGGGAGCAAAGCCTCATCTCTACTCGGAGCTGACAGGAATTAGACTAAGGAACTATGGCCAAGGTCCATACCCCTGTCCTCTTCTCAGGGCCCAAAGCAGTTCAGCACGGGTAAAAGATAACACCTTAGTGCCAGACAAGAGTCTGTCTCAGAATGGGCCAGGAATGGAGATCGGACCGTTAGTAACCAAGCCACTGACCCAGTTTGAACCAGTTTGAATTTTTGTACCTAAGAAGTTTGTCTGAATAACATTTCAAGGGTTACATACAAAGTCAGATTTTATTTGATTTTTCATCATGTCCTGTACTTGCTTCAGGGCTGAGAGATCACAGGGTCATCTTCCAGGCTCTGACCAAAAGCTTTCTTGTGTGCAGCGCTTAAGACATACCAGGGAACTTCAGGGGGTGACAAGGATAGCTGAGGGAGGGAGGCAGACAAACTTACTACACTTCAGTCAATAAAGGGAAACCTTTGAAGACGGCTTGCAGCATCTTACAGCTATCCCTTCAAAGTGGCCCACAGCCAGGGTAGCCAAGTCCTTCTATCTACCACATTCTTTGGTGATGGGAACCTAATCTCTGCCGTGAACTGCCTGACTGTCCAGGTCCCAGCATTCCTGACTCTCCTTCCTGGGAACACGGGGGCATTCTTCCAGGATAAATCTACTACAAGATGGTGATGGAGAGCCTTCCAGGTACAGACACCAGGGAGGGAAAAAGGCCCTGAAGAGACAGAATTATCTCTAAACACGGGAAAGGTGGGGAAAGCCACAGTACAGGATTCACTTCCCACCGTCCCTCCTGGGATCAGGGCTATGTGCCTGTTCTTTTCTCCCCACTGAGGGAACTGGTGGAGAATGTGAGGGAGGATGACAGAGGACCAGGAGGGACAAGGAGAGAGAGAGAGAGAGAGAGAGAGAGAGAGAGAGAGAGAGAGAGAGAGAGAGAGAGAGAGAGAGAGAGAGAGAGAGAGGAGAGAGAGAGGAGAGAGAGAGAACAGGAATCCCAGCTTCACATCTCAGGGCCTCAGTTTCCCTATTTCTGAAACAGAACACCACCTTCCTCTTAAAATTTAACCCAAGGTAATGCATAGATCACAGGACTGAAAATGAAACCTCTTTATGAGGATGTTTTTATCCTAACCAGCACTTGGCAAGCACAGAGTTCTTTGCGCACCTAATTCATGTGGTTGTGAACATCTGGATGTCCACTCCACAGGAGGGGACCATGAGGCCGAAGGCACGAACTACTATCCTCAAGGAGTTCGGTTTGCCAAGTGGCAGGGGTTGTGTTAGACAGAGAAGGCAGGGGACCACTGGAAACCCCAGAGTCACATACAGGATCAAGGGGGCAGAATCCTCTGCTCCCCACCAACAACTGTCTGTCAAATTCTCCCTTGCAGTCATCAGTGACGCAACCCCCTCTCCTGGCTCTGCCCAGAACTAAGTAATGAGCAGGAAAGATGGACAGAGCAGGAGAGGGGAAGGAAGCCCCTTAATTCTCCCATGAAACAAGGTGATCATATAGATTCCCATTCTTAACAACAGAAGTGAAAGGCCATTTCCCAGCACTCACAAGTACGGCTGTTCTGAAGGCCGTATCCCTCATATCAGACACCAGAAACAAACCAGACATAATTTTATCTCCTTTCATGCAGTAAGAAGTGTGAATACAGTCAGTTCACTAGAGTTCTTAGGTATCGATGACTGCCGCAGCTCAATGACAGAGGTCATGGAATGGCCAGGATTTAACAGAATGCAGCCACTGTTCATTATTCATCTTTCACTGTTTCAAAGATCATATTTCTTATCACTGTTTTTAATACATGGTCTTACCAAGTGGCCCAAGCTGACCTTGAGTTTGTAATCATCCTGCCCACACTGCCCCCAAGTGCTGGACTTACAGGCATGCATCGTCATGCCCTGTGTAGGTGGTATTTTTTCCCTTCTCTTCTCCCCCTTTCCTACGTTTTCTGTCTTTGAGACAGGATCTCATGTAGCCTGAACTCTCTACATAGCCCCAAATGACTTTAAGTCCTCATCCTCCTGAATCCACCTCCAGAGTGATGGGATTAAAGGCATCGATCAACACATACGGTTTATGTACTGGAGATGGACCCCAGGGCAGCCCTGAACATCTGCGCCACATCCCTAGACCCTAGACAGTATTTCATAAGCATCACACTAACATATGCTGCTTAGGGACTGGAGAAATGGCTTGGCCGGTAAGAGCATGTACCTCTCATGCAGAGGACCTGAGTACAGTCCCCAGCACCCATATCAAGCAGCTCATACATACTCCAGTTCTAGTACATCTGATGTCCTCTTCTGTCTTCTGCAGACACTTGCATTCATATGCACATTACCCCCCTCCATGATTTAAAATAAAATAAAAATGTGCCATTTAATGTAGTAAGGTACTGGGGCCAGCAGGAAATCAAGGCTCCCCGCCCCCAACTGAGCTTGCCTTCGTCCCAGGGAGAAACCCAGCAATACGTTTTTACAGCATGAGCAGAAGTCGTCCAAGGTGGGAAAACACAGGACGGGGGAGGAGTGGGCTAGGGACAGGGAGAGTGACTCCCTCCAACAGACAAGAAGCCTACGGGCAGATGGCATGAGAGCAGGGATCAGAAGGGAAAGGAAGGAGCCGATGGGGATCTCGGGAGTAAGTGTACCGAGCCAAGAAGAGCAGCTGAGGGGCCATGGTGTGCTGGGTCCACGTCTGGGTGGAAGAGGACCAGACAGCAGGGGTTGGTGCACAGGAAAGGAGGGCCCAGTGCAGGAGATAAGGTCGTAAGTGACAGGCACTCCCCCACAGGTCTGGGGTGAAAGCTTACTGCATGGTCTGGAACAGAAGCAACAGGATCTGCCTCACATTTTGGGGGATCACTCAGCTGTTACAAGATGCCTGACCTAGGTGGGTGCGTGGGGGAGGGTGGGCAGAAACCAAAGCCTCCACACGGATGCAGGCCAAGTCCCACAGCTGGACTTTCATAACGTTGTTACGAAAGGGGTACAGAGGACAAGGGACCGGTATAGCTGCAGGGTAAAGGTGACTATTTGCTGACGACATGAATGTAGTTTTAAAAGACAAGAAAGCGAAGGGTCTACTAGAAACGCAGGACTGGGACAGGGCAGTCTTGTCTTGGATATGCTGAGTGTTAGAAGCCCATTGAAGCATTAAATATAGTTATTGGGTAGGCCACTGTGTGTGAGAACCCGAGGTTCAGACAGGGATGGGGCCAATGAAATACACCTGGAAGTCCCAGGATTTATGAAGTGCAGCCCCACCCCCACCCACTGAGACTCCTCAGAGCATGAGTGAAGGCAGAACCAAACTTTAAGTCAAGAAGGTGAGGTGGAACTGGCAAAGCCGTGAGGAGGGTCTCCTAGAACCAGTGAGCAGATGAGAGGAGTGGAGCGCCACGTCCTTGCTCTACTCATGGGCTCTGAGTGTCCGGGGATGAGAACAAGGTTTGTGGCAGGACCCAGCAAGGGCTCCGTGAGAAAGTGGAAGGTTCGGCCAAGTCCCTAGGCTGGCAAAGGGATGGGAGGAGACTACGTGGAGGATGTCGCCTATCAAACGCAGGACTCAAAAGATGGTCCGACGCAATGGCAAGTAGAAACCCTGTGAGTGACCCCAGGGTGCACATCAGGTGATCCAATGCCAGTCTCAAAGGGAAATTCTAATGACATGTCCTTCACCCGATCGACACTCTGAGGGCTTTTATTAGTCACTGCCTCTAGAACAACTGAGAAGGCCTGTGCAAACAGCGGTCACAGGCCACCCCAGCCCTTCTGAGTCAGGTCTTCATAGACATGGAGGTAGAGGAAACGGGAAAGGAGCAAGACGTCATTGAGAATGAAGAACTAAGGGAGACTGATCAAAACACACAGCTGAAGCCACACTGTGTGGAAGGGCAGCCTTCTAGGTGAGAGCTTCGAAATGTAGGAGTAGAAAGGTGGACCCACACATTACCATGGGCATGCTTAACCTTGCACTGACCCCCAAACCCAGCTAGATGTGAGGCAGATGTGGTAAGCCAGTTGGGTCTGAGAACAAGTTGGAACTGTCAGCAAGCTGTGGACTCAGGGATGGGCAGTGGGTCTCAAAGTGTGTGGACAATGCAAAAGGGAGATGGGACACAATCCAGGTCTATTCTCTTTTGTACAAAACGTATTTCAATATTGAGAGGATTTATTTGTTTATATTTTGTGTCTGTGCATGTTTCTATCTGCATATATGTATAGTACCATGTGCATTAAGTGCCTGCATAGAGCAAAAAGGGGGGTTGGACCCCCTTGGAACTGTAGTTACAGACAGTTGTGAACCGCCATGTGGGTGTCGGGAACTGAATCCAGGTCTTCTGCAAGAACAGCAAGTGATCTTGACCACTGAGCCATCTCTCCAGCCCCTGGGCATACTTTCTATGGCTCTTCCAGTAGCCTCTCAATGATGGAGAGGATAGACTATAGGGAGGCCAGAGGAACGTGACCAGGAGGATGTGCGGACCACCCAGAGAAAAGATGCTTCGTCTGGTAACCTCAAAGGAAGCAGAACTCCCTCCTGAGAAACCTCAGGAGCAAGCATGTGGAAGGATTTATTCTGTGGATTCTGACAGAAGTGCTCCAAAACAGAGTGAAAAATCTACAGTACATGATCCTCATCTGATAGGAAAAAAATTTAATAGTAAAAGTAACCCAGAGACAGAAATGGTGAGAGTAGAGAACCCTGGGAACTGTTACCTGCATGTTCGGTCCCAACCAGCATTTACTTCAATGTTCTCGTATGCATATCTTTTATGGATATATGCATGCCCTTCCTGCATCTAAGGTCTGAAGTTGAGTCTGAGGATTCCAACTCTTTACTTCATCTTCCTAGATCCAGCATTAGGACCCATCACGAGCTATGTGCTCAGTGATGTTATTGGGATAAATGAGTTCACTCGGGCTACATGTTGCCAAGGGTGTTAGAGAGGCGGGTTCACGCTGGACAACTGCTAACATTCCTTCCAAGGAGCAGATCCTGAGATCATGGAAAACTAAGAGTAGACCAGCTTCCCCTGGAGACACAGTCATTCTCTGTATCTTCAAGGCCAACTTGGAATTTAGATACAATTATTTAATAATTATTTCCAGTACTCACCTGCAATATTAACTATGACTCAGAGATACTAAGTTTGAAGGGTAGTAATTTTTACCTCTGCTGCCTCTGTATTCTATATAAGTGTGTTTTGTGTATTACAGAAATCTGAGCCCTGCTGTGGATTCAACATCATTCCAGCTTTGACTCAGTTCAAAACTTTGTCCTTGACTCCTCCTTTAAAGTAAATGTCACAGCTTTGTCTGGGAGTTTACTGATTCAAATTGGTGTTAGCTCAGCAGGTTCAAACTACATTTCACCTTCAACCCGACTGGGGTTCACCTTGAACTAGAGACCTGGCCTGGTGGAGGGACAAGGGGCTTCTGCAGTTCCGAAGGTGGAATCAGCAAGGCCCTGTCATCCCTCTTCCTGAATGTCCTCAACCTGCTCCTATGTAGATCTCTCTTACTTCCTAAAGATCCCAATGCCACCTCCTCAGGAAGGCTGGTTCTGAGCTCTAAGAGGGACACCTCAGGGTTAGGGTTATGGCTCAGTAACAGAGCATTTGCCTGGCACACACAAAGCCCTGGGTGTAAACCTTACTACTGTAACAACCAAACTGTAGAGTGGTAGATACCAGTCTCCTGCCACTCTCTACGTAGCCTGTGCTTAGTGTTTCTTGCCAGCGTTTGGACGCAGTTCCTTGCCAGTGACCTCCTTCCAGCCAGCGAGTGTCTCTCCTAGAATGTAAGTGCATGAGGCAGGGACTCCGCATCAACCTTGCTATAGCTTTGTGTCCGAGGTCCAGACTCATGTGTGGTGTGCCACAGTTTAGGCTACTGTATGGCTGGATACCTTGAGTCCCTGCTCCTCTTACCTGCACCTTGCTCATCAAGTTCTGCTAGGTAGTAGTTGAGTGATGTGGGCCATGTAATGTCAGTTCTCAAGAAAAAGGTTCCACTTACTGGCAGCAGCCCTGACAAAGGACCACTATGTCATCCTTTTCTGAACATGGTGGTGCCTCTTCTATTGGGAAGATGCTGCCAATTTTGGAAGTTTTTTATTTTATCAGAAAAGAGATATGTGAGGCCACCAACAAAATAAAAACATAATTGTATTTCATAAAGAGAAAAAAAATTTCAAAATGACCAACAGCCTGTTTATTGCTAGGACAGACAACTGGTTCATTGAATGCCTTCCAGTATCTTTTTCAAAGCGGCCACAAATGGCTCTTACTAAAGGGTTATAAGAAGCTGTGTTATCTGGCATTTAACCAAACAGAGGGTTCTAAAGGGAGAATTTCTGAGATTCCACCCGGACAAATCTCAAGGCTTAACTGGGATGAAGAAGAAGCTAACCACAATCCAAGAGAAGATTGGTATTCAACAGAGAAGTTTCGAGGGATGAACTTATCTGTTCGGGGAACTTAATTTGTCTTACTTTGTAAAAGGGAGGCTTTGTCTCAAAAGGTTACTGTTTGCTGGGCAGTGGTGCATTTCTGGAATGTAGTTTATACATTATAGACGCATTCCATAAATATAAAAGGGGTGCTGTCTTTTTCTCCTTATTCTTTCTTTAAATTGTATTACGTTCATAATGCATGTGTGTGTGCATGTGTCTCTCTCTGAGTGCGTGTGCGTGTGTGTGTGTGTGTGTGTGTGTGTGTGTGTGTGTATGTGTGTGTGTGTGATACATACATGCCATGGAGGTCAGAGAATAACTCTCAGGAGTCAGCTCTCTCCTTCCACTGGATGAGAACTGTGGATTGAACTCAGGTTGTGAGGCATGGCAGTAAATGCCTTTACCCTCTAGGCCAGTGGTTCTCCACCTGTGGGTCGTGACTCCTTGGGGGTTCCATATTTGCATATCAGATATTTACATTTACTATCCATAACAGTAGCAAAAATACAGTTAGGCAGTAGCAATGGAATAACTTTATGGCTGGGGGTCACCACAACATGAAGAACTGTATTAAAGGGCTGAGGCATTAGGAAGGCTGAGAACCACTGCTCCAGACCATTTCACCAAGCCTATTTCCTTTGTTTAAAAAAAAAAAGGTGTGTGTGTGTGTGTGTGTGTGTGTGTGTGTGTGTGTGTGTGCATTCACATATGAAGAGTGCATGTGTGTGTGCAAGTGTGCATTCACATGTGTGCACATACACGTGGAGGTCAAAGGTGGTGTTCTTCAGTTGCTATCCATCTCATGTTTTGAGCCGGTCTCTCACTGGGACCTGAAGCTCACTGACTCACAGCCTGGCTGCAGGGATCCTACTGTCTCTACCACCCCAGTACAGAATTAAAAACAGGTGCCATGACACCTGGCTTTTGCATCAGTGTGGTGAACTGAGGTCCTCACATTTGTGTGACAAGCATTACACCAACAGAATGGTGTCTCCCCTCCTTTCATGCAGTGCTGGGACTGACTCAGACAATGCTCTACCACTGAGTAACACCCCCAGTCAACGGGAAGACTCAGGTCTTACTCTTTGCCTCCTGTGAGGTCTCTCTGCGAGAGCTCTACTCAGAGAAAGCTCACCTGGTGGCATCTGAAAGTCTTTTGTTTGACAGGAGCCTTGGTCCGGGTCTCCTTTCTATTTACTGATAATGGTTCTTAACACATTTAACACTTCAAAAGAACCTTTGCCTTCAAGTACTGCCAGACTCAAGAGGACAAACACCAGGAGATAAGAGAACACTACACTAAGTCCTCAGTTTGCTAGGACACTGACCAATTCAAACACAGCGCACTCTCACAAGGTAGGAGACAGAAGTCTTTGCTGTGTGGCCAAAACATGCTGCAGTGACTTCACTTCCAAACAAGGAAGAGAGAGGGGGTGACTCTCATTTTTGAATTTCAGTGGTGACCAGGGAAAGTGAGAGAAAATCAAAGCTGCAGTGAGGAGGAGACACAAGGGCCTGCTCACCAGCCTAGACAAAAACTGCCCAGAAGCCCCATCTTTACTGCCATTTGAAATATGTCCCTTGGTATTTCCAGATTTTCCTTTTTCTATACTACATGTGACCGTCGACTTCGAGCATTTCTTAATATTTATGACCAGCTGCTGCCTGTTCACATTCTTTAGCACCAGTGATGAGTTTATCTGATATTTAACAGGAATTTATATTTGGCTTTCTTCCTACCACATGGCATGACAAACCATTTTTTAACATTTAAGTCATCTTCCAAAAGGGTTCATAAGACACGAGACGGGGGTGAAAGGTTACAGGTCACACAGTGACATTCCTAAGCATACTGAGATCATCATGGGGGGGGGAGGCTATGCCTTGGTCAAACCCAGTCAGTCCCCTCTGCACACTCCACACTGTGACTATAGTGATTAATTTGATGTAGTGATCACCTTAGACACCCAAACAGTCTTGAAGAAGGCTTCCTTTCACTAGACACTGTTGTTTTTACCCTGTGGTGGTCAAAGACAAAGGGAAATATTCAAGATATGGCCTTGAACCAAACCTGTTTGCCTTCATGAGATTCAACTTACTTTTTCATTCCACGCCCACAGTCCAATTCCAAGAAATGTTATTCCCAAAAACTGAAAGAGAAAAAGAGATCAGGGTAAGTGTTAGGGAAAATCCATGTTTTTACTCATGAAAATAAGTTCTTTTTTCTTCTTTGGTTTTTCGAGACAGACATTTCTTTATGTATCCTTGGATGTCCTGGAACTAGCTCTGTAGACCAGGCTGGCCTCAACTCACAAAGATCCACTTGTCTCTGCCTCCCGAGTGCTGGGATTAAAGGCGTGCACCACCACTGCCCAGAGAAAGTAAGTTTTCAATTAATTGCTTCACTACATTACTTGATCAGGGGAGGAAAAAGCTTTTTTAAAAATCTGCATTAACTAAGAAAAGAAATACCATGGCCTCCTCGCTTAAAATTATTATAACATTGAAAAGGGGTAGGGACCCATAGGTGCCTCAAAGTCATTCAAATTATGAATTAAAATCTTCAGGTAGAATCTTGAATGAAATGAACATTTAGAGTAGAGAAGGTGAGTGAGTATGTTCAAGAATCTGAGCCGCTGTTCTTTAGACATGGACATAAAAGGCACGAATTTAGAGACGCAGCAGTCTCTGTCCCACTGAACCATTATGAGCAGACCAGGTAGCAGAGGGAACATGGGAGCCCCTGTGTCCTCCAACAAGTCCTTCATTGTTCCTTCAAAGGCGGTAAGAATCCCATCAGGTTCAAAGTGATCCAAAGAAATCCCCAGATCTGTGAGGTTTGTTTTGTTTTGTTTTTTATAAACTAAAACTGTAGTTTCCAAGGCTTCATTCCTCTTCCTGGTCTAAGCTGATCCCGTAACTCCACAGATAACTTGGCACACACACAGCATGCAGAGCGAATTAAGGCCGACTACCTTGCTGCTCCATCAGTTAGCCACACTGGGGACAGGAGGGCCATGACACTGGGGATGGGAAGGCCATGACAGTGCCAGCACCCATGGTGGAAAGGGCCTGCCACATTAACTGATTCTCACTATATCCTGTCTGCTCTGAGACACACATTTTCCCCTTTACATTTTAACATCCCTGAAACTGAAATGTGGTTTAAAAGTCATAGTATCGTTCCCCCACCCATGACAGTATTTAAAATAACAGCGTGTCTTACAATTGAGGCACCAATGGTACAGGTCCGCCCACCCACTAGGAAGCCATGACCCGGACTGAGCGTGCTGTGCGTGACCAACTACCTCACCCACTCCTTGTCTTTACTCTCAACAGAGACGTGCACTTTACTTTCCAAACACTGAAGTGGGGGTGGGGTGGCAAACGGTTTTTGTCGGACAGCAGTGTGAGAACACTGTTTACTTTACTAACATCTTGATTAAGTTAAATGTCAGAAAAGCTCTCTACTAAGAGCGTGGGCAAAAAGCACAATGGTGGTGGTGGTGGGGGGTTATTCTTCAGTTTCCAGGAAGTCTGAGAATTGTCTGCCCAGCAAGATCTTGCCATTCACAGCAGGGAGTCTGAACTGAGGGAGGCAGGGGGATAGTAAATCCCAGTGGAGAAAGAGAAATGTAGAACTTCCCAGAGCTCAAAAAACAATATGGCATCAAATAAGATAGAGTGCGATATATTCTACGCACCCATCGAAAAGCCTCAGTGTGTCTTCCGCAAAAATAAGAAAATAAAAATAAAAATTAGGCCTCCATTCTTCCTGCCCTTGCTCTGAGGGAGCTTCATTAAAAATGCTGTCTTTTGGAATGATTAGCTTTCTATTCCTGTGATGAAACACCATGACTAAAAACAACTTGGGGAGCAAAGGATTTATTTCGCTTACACTTCCACATCACAGCCCATCACTGAAGATGGGCAGGAACTTAAGGCGGGAGCCTGGAGGCCAAACTCATGCAGAGGCCGTGCAGGAACACTGCTTACTAGACTGCTTCTCAAGGCTTGCTTAGCTTGCCTTTGCTTTCTTTCTTTCTTTTTTTTTTTAATATACAATCTAGGACCACCTGCCCAAGAGTGGCACCACCCACAGCGATTTGGGCCCTCCCACCTCAATCATTAAGAAAACGCCTCCACAGACTTGCCTAGAGGCCGAAAAGAGAGACATTTCCTCAATCAAAAGTCCCCATTCCCAAATGACTCTGGCTTGTGTCTAGCTGACATAAAAGTAGCCAGCACAGGTGCTCAGAAAGATTTGTTTTCAACACCCTATGAAAAAACTACGGTCAGCCCTTCTACTAGCCTGGCCAGTGTGCTATTTCATTTTATGTTTCTGATCTAAAACACGATAAAAGTATAGGAAGAAAACACCTTGGCAGGTTTGCGTCCTATTTATAGCTGCCAGACAAAATACAGTCACAACTGGCAGGTGGGTAGGAGTACACAGGATTCTCTGAGACCAGGATTACTCCAGAGGGCAGAATGCATGCTTTGTTTTATGCAAATGAAACCAAAGGCACCCCAGGGGGTAAATGTCTGACTTTCTAAGGCTAAAGCTCTCCGTGGACAGCAGTCACCTTCCCAGATGCAGTGCTCAGCCACAGGAACCACCACCAGCAGTGGGTGGGATGGGAACAGAAGGTATCGTGGTTAACTGCCTGTCTCTCTGCAGGTCGCCCATGCCAGCCCCTCACGCTTCCGTTTTCAGTGTTTGCGAGGGTCTGTGCTGTGTCGGATGCAGTGTTTTTTGTTTTTTGTTTTTTTGAGCGTCACAGAAATTTTACTTTGAAATTGGCACTATACTGGCCCTTTTCAGGAAAAAGGGAAAACAAGTTTGGATAAGTTTTGGAGATCACAGAGCTCCTAAGTGGAAGAATGGAGGTTTAGCTAAGGGAAAGTGCTCTCGCCAGTCCTAATGAATTCCCATTCCCACCTGGGATGGAAACGGCCTTGCACTCAGGCCAGAAGTTTTATGGGATGTGATCAGGACATAACATAGTACCATGCCAGCAAGCAGAGGAAGTGCTGAAGTAAGAGATGGGCGCCTACCTCAATGTCAACACTTGGAGGTGGAAGCAGGAGGATCAGGAGTTCCAGCCCAGCCTTGGCTACCAGGGACTCCATCTCAAACAAGAAGAGACAAAATGTTGCCTCACATAAGGCCTGACTGTGGAAGGGACATTCTCCGTGCTGGTGCTGAGCACGGAGAGAAGTGGGAAGTCCAGCTGGGGTGCAGTGCGCACCTTCTTCTCTTTTCTCCTCTTAACACTTTGGGGAAAGTTGTTCTTTTCTTTCAAGAATCAGAACAAAAAACTTGGAAAGAGATGGTTTTCCACAGAGGAGAAAGAAAATAAGAGACTCATAATTTCCTTTACAGTTTTGCTTCAGTGTTTCCTGTTTGACTTGTGTCTTTCCAAACTTGGGTTTAAGAATTTGGAAAGGGGGCATAATTTGGACTGAATGGAAATGTTCCACACCTAAGTGAGCAAATGGCACGGGGCAGGGCCTCCGCTTGCTGCATACCTTCGGCACTACATCAGCGGCAAACGTCCTCCCAACTGCCCTCAGCACATATGTTTTGTTTTAAAATCAAGTTGTTCCAGCTCCAAACAATTACGAGAGAAGAGCCAAACCCCAGAGACAGGCACACAGCACTTGAAGCAGTTTCCCCTTCCCATTTCCTGAAGGGAGGGTGCCCAGAAACCCCACACTGACCTCCCTCTGAAACGCAGGGAGGCTGCTGTGGAAGAGTGTTGGGAGCCCTTAATGGCAACCTGTTACTCTTCTGAGCTGGAAGGAAAACCCGACCTGACACTCTTCCCACACAGCCGTGTATGCAAATGTGTGGCGTCAACATCTGTCCCTCAAACTGCTGGAGTTGTAACATGAGTAATGATACTTTTGTCAAAATTTGCTGAATGCAAAAGACGAGCTGAGATACTTATTTTCATTTCTGTTTGCGGTGCTGGGGCCAACTTTGGGTCTCTTACACAGCCAAGCAGGTGTCCTTCACGAAGCTATACTCTCAGCCCCAAGATACTAGATCTTTATATTTTCATACATATATATAATGAATCTGTTTCATATCCACCTCCAACTACCCCCTCTTGCTCTCCCAGGCCCACCCCCAACCTGTGTCTCTCCCTTCTCTGTGTTCTCTTTTTCTTTCATTCATCATTCACTGAATCCTGCTGTCTGAATGAACGTGGGCCACACTCTCAAAGAAAAATGACTCCTCCTATCCTAGCAGGCTTCACTTGCCAATAGCTCCTCAGGGAGGGATGGAGCTTCATGAGCCCCTTCCTTACCCATGCAGAAATTACTGGACTGGCATGATCTTGTGCAAGTCTTATGCAGGTAACCTCGGCTGCTCTGAGTCCCTAAGTTGCAACGGCCATTATGTCTAGAGGACAGCATCTCACAGGACTCCACCAAACTTCTTAACCTCTTTCTAGTCCCTCCTCCATGATGCTCCCTGGGCCTTAGGGAGATGGACAGAGGTGTCCTATTTAAGGCTGAGCCCGTATTCTGGACAGTCACTGACTCTCAGCATTGGACCAGGTATAAGACTCTGCACCAACTATTGCCTACTGCAAAAAGAAGCTTCCCTGACCAAGGTTGAGAGTCACGCTAACCTATGAGTATAAACATATATACATCTATATTTAGAAGGAAGTTCGGTAACATGTCTGTTGGCCAGAACAACAGTAGCATGCTGCTTCCAAGTCCACAGGCTTTTGACCAGACACGAATTCTCTCCACAGAGCAGGCCTCAAATCTCATCAGAAAGCGGTTGGTTACTTCTGTAACAGTCATGCCACTGTTATACCTATGAGCACATTCTTTCCTGTAAGGTTGGTATTGTAGCATTCAGGATTCAGCACTGGGTAAGTCCATGGATGACGTTTCTTGCCCAGCAGCCTGCATAGGACCTTTGGTCACTATGAAAGCTATGCATCAGGAAAGAAGATTCCAGGTCAGTTCTAGCTCCATTTCTCTGTCCTGCAACTAAAGTCATCTTGTACCTTCAGCAACAGGGTCTCACCACTAAGAAAACGTTTTGTTTTCTTAAGTTTACTTTTTCTTAAGTTTGTTTTTGTTTTTTGAGACCGATCTCGACATGTATCCTGGGCTGGCCTAGAATTTGCTTTGCAGACTAGGCTGGCCTTGAACTTACAAAGATCTGACTGCCACGTACTGGGATTAAGGGCATGTGCTACCATGTCTGGCCCTGAGATTCTGTTTTTAATGTAAATTTGCAAAAGCAGTACTAGCAATGTGGTTGGTACTAACCAGTGGTCGTTCAAACTGAGGTATGGAGGCAAGTGTTAAGTGTACACCAGGTTCGAAGATGTGACAGGAATAAAAAGAATATGAAACTTCACTAATGGCTGTTTTGTTATTTATTCTATATTGAAATGTTAATATTTTAGATCAACTTGGTAAATATAAATTTATAATTAATTGTATCTGCTGTGAGATGTCTTTCTGTACGCTGTGAATATATGTGGCTCCCACTGGATAATAAATGAAGCTGTTCAGGCCTATAGCAAGAAAGCTTACAGCCAGGTGGGAAATCAAAGCAGAGATACAGAGAGAAGAAGAGTAGAGTTGGGGGAGACGCCAGCCACTGCCAAAGGAGCAACAAGATGCCAGCAGACCAGTAACGCCATGACCACATAGCAACATGTAGATTTATAGGAATGGGTTGATTTAAGATGAAAGAGCTAGCTAGCCAGAAGCTGAAGCCATAGGCCACACAGTTTGTAATTAATATAAGCCTCTGAGTGATTATTTTATAAACGTCTGCGGGACTGTGGGTGGGAGAGATTTGTCCAGACCCCGGGGCCTGGCGGGACTGAGAAACCTTTATCTTTTCTCTTTTAATCATAATTCCTGGAAAATGTGCTGTATGTGCAGCTTGCAATAAATTACATTTGTGTAGAGTAATATTGGCCTAAAGTATCCCACACCAATTCGATGCAGTAGATAGCTGAGATTACTCATATTTAACTAATAACTAAGTAGGTTTAGAAACATTAAGTGTTTCTCCCAGCACTGCACAGGTAGGTGCTTGAGCTGGGTCATTTGGGGAATAGGTTCTTTAATTTTTTTATTTTTTAAAATATTTTATTTATTTTTATGTGTATGGGTGTTTTGCTTGCAGTGCCCACAGAACTCAGTGGACAGCACCAGATCCTCTGGAACAGGAGTTACAGATAGTTATAAATAGCCAGTCGGGTGCCAGGAACTGAAACCAAACTCCCAGATTAGGGGTGCTCATCCTGTGCTTTCCTAATACGCCTAAAACTTGTTCTACAGCCCCAGCAGAGGGGGAGTATTGGGAATGCACGCACTGATCCTCTACGTCGCTCCTCTGATGTCTAGGCATCAAAGGCACATTCTTTTGACAGAACTGAGAATGGTCCCCAGTAGAAACAGAGAGGGGTGCAATGATGGAGGCCTGCTAGACTCGGCTTCCAGGGCCAGCACAACTGATCCTTTGGCAAGGCTGGAAAGGAAAACGGTCTAATGGGGTGATTCCAGAAGGATGCATCTGCTGCCTTGTCAAGTGGAAAACCTCTTCCATATCCAGTTATTTTCAGCCTGGCAGGCTCTCCATTATCTTGGAATGGAACAGTGTCTCATCCTAACTGGCACTAAATGGATACTTCAAAAAGCCACTAATCCATCCCTTTGCAGTAATTCAAGTCTCTTTGAGTTCCAGCTTTGTACTTGACCTTACATGTCTCAAGATAAACAGAGGTAAGAAAACGGACACAGTTCTGGTTTGGAGTACAGTTCAGCTAGAGGAAATAATCAAATAATGAAAGACCAAAATTGCCCCGTGGTAAGAAGAGAGTAACAAGTCCCTGAGTTTGAAGGGAGACTGTGTGGCGGGAACATAGCAGCTCGGAGAGACATGGCACGCACTCAGAAAAGCAAGCATGGCACCGCACATTGGCTCCTTGTAAGGCGCCCATTCATCACCCTAGTGACAGGAAGTTGCTTGGGGACCATCTGTGTGGTGGGTGGGAGTGGGTGGGGCAGGCTGGTACTGATGAAAAGAATCACCATGTGGGTGGCAGACGTCTGGAGTGGATCCACAAGGATCCAAAGGAGGAGGCTTGGAAATGCAGACAGGAACTGGTCGTGTCCAGCATATGGAGGAGAATTGGGTACAACCAAGAGCTACTGGGTGACATTTTTCAGGAACAGCAAGACAGAGGTGGGAAAGTCATTGACCTTATACCTGGAGACTATGGCGCTTCAATTTCCAGTACAGGGGAAATAAAATCCACTGCTCTGCCGACAGAATCAACTTCTGGGTGCTGTTTTCAGAGCTGGCTGGACCTAGTGGCAATTCTGAAGGATGTTTTTCTTGAATGAGTACTTGGCTGCTATCTGAATTCTCTGTGAAGCAAATCTCACGTTTTGTAGTTTTGAAAACTAAATTATCTTAAAATCACCAAATATTTCTACCACCTCTGCTAGTTTTATTTAAAAAGAAAAAACCAACTACATACAAGGGTGCAGCTCATCAAAGTTGTCAGGCAGCTTCTGAACTCTTGAACTCTTTACTCCTGTTTGCTTAGAGAGGAGCAGTTTCACCCCAGGCTCCTGCCCAGGCTGATACAATGTTCAAGATCAACAGGGCGGGAAGCTAAAACGCTGTAGAACCTCAGTACCAGCCTAGCAAGCAACGGAAGGAAGAATTAACATTTTGCCAAATGTTTGAAGAAAAAGTCAACATCTCTGCCTGAATAAACAGGACAGGTACACCGAAGGCTGTCCCCGGACAGTGCAGAATGAGCCAGCAGGGAAGGTCTTGTCTGGAAGCTGCGGCACACACTTTTTGACCCTCTTTATTCTGAACCAACACTACGGTTCTGGCAGATGGGTGGCCCGTTTACAGAGGTCTGCTAAGTGCATACACTAACACAATACCTGTCTTCCTAGAGCGGGGACTTATTTCAGGAGTAAAAAGTCCCTGGGACAATTCCTGCCACAGCAAAGAAGAAAGTGTGGGCTGGTGGAAAATTCAATACACAAAAAGTCAATCCTACTCTTGCCACGGGGTTCTGGTGTCCCAGTTTATACAAACTGCCCAGAACTGTCTTGATACGATGGCATGACAGATAAAAACTCCAATCTGTAAACAGAACATTCCTCATCGAGGCCAGGACCAGTGTCTCTCACTTCACACTGTCACAAGGCCATTCCCAGCGTGCCCTGCGTACATACTGCTCACAGAACTCTAGCCCCAGTGCTGCCCAGCTGCAGACCATGGGAAAGGCAGCGTTTGCTGGTACAATCAGCAGGGCAGCCGCTGGAGGGCTTCCAATAAGTCGGGGAACTGAACAGACAAGTGCCTGCTAGCGGTGGGTGTTCGGGGCCCCGGGGTGGCCGAGGGCGAAGGCAGTGTGAGGAGGTGGCAGCACTGTGGAAGGCAGGTGTAGCCACTAAACTGTGAATGCAGGGTAGACAAAGGGTCTCCCTTAACCCAGGGGAGGGTCAGGAATTAATATGCGATGACTCTGGAGTTGAGTTTGCTGCTGCTGCATAAGATTGGAGATAGGGTCCTAGCACCCACATTTGGTAGCTCACAACCACTGGTAACTTCAGCCCCCGGGGATTAAACATCCTCTTCAGGTCCCTGTGGGCACATACACACAGAGCCACATAAATAAAAACAAAATAGATCTTAAAACACCAGTGAGCAACGCGGCGCTGTGAAGAGAGGAAGGAGTCGACTGGCGGATGTCAGAACAGCATCCTAGCTGAAGCCAGACATCTGGGCCGAGGCCCTGAACAGAGGGGAACAATGTGTGACACCAAGTGCCAGGGGCGGGGAAGCACAGCACAGTAGCCAGGCTGTGTCAGGCTTCCTGGGCCACAGTGAAGACCGTAGTGTGTCCCCTGAGGAAACAAGAACCCCTGAAGGGTCTTTGGCTTCCCAGAGCACTGCAGTCTTTGCCTGTGGAAAAGAGATCTAACGAACGCCTCATATATCTAACTGTTCCAAACTGTAGGGTCTGTGAAATCAAGCGTGAAGAGTCCATAGGCAGCTCCCACTGCCCGGGATAGCAAGTATTCCATACAGATCTCTCCTCAGACATTCCCCTAGCTGATCCCCAACTCCTACCATCCACAGTGGTCATCCTAACACTGGACTCCCCTCTCAGCATCAGAAAACACCTGGTGCAAGATGAACACAGGCCCCATCTCCTCAGAGCTTCCCTACCACACCAGGGATGGCCTTGTCACGGCTGCAGGTGCACACAGGACTGGAAAAGAATGACGTGTCGGGCAATAGGCAGGTCAGGACCTATGCTAGTCACGGAGCACATGTACACATGAAGCACCTGAGAACTGTTCAGTTCTCTTCTGTTACCAGCTTGAGGATCCTTCCAGAAGAGTGCACCAAGTATCTATGTAAATAAGAGACACAAACAAACTCTAGAATTTGAAATCCTTGCTACTCCTTTTCATGGCAATCTGACTGAATCGCTCCAAAACCCACAAATTTTGGGGGTCCACAATGAAAGACATTTCTCAGGCTGGGGATGTTAGCTCAGAATGCTTACCTATCATACACAGGCCCTAGGTTTGATTCCCAAAAGTAAAAAATAAGTAAGTATAAAGACAGATATACGAATGAAGAAATTTCTCCCAGATCTTCCATTTCTCTGTCTCTGTCTCTGTCTGTCTGCCTGCCTGCCTGCCTGCCTGCCTGCCTCTGTGTGTGTGTGTTTGTGTGTGTGTATGTGTGTGTGCGTGTGTGTAGTATTTGTGTATTCATGCATGTTTTCAAATATGTAGGTATAGTTCTGTGTGCACAACGTGCAGAGGCCAGAGACTGCCAACCGATGACTTTCTCAACTGCCCTCCATCTTATATATTGAACAAGGTATCTTACTTGAACCCAGAGCTTGATGATTAGGCTGGTCAAGCTCTAGCCAGCCAGCTTCCTCTAGGGACCCCTTCCTTGCCTCTGCCTCCCAAACACTGGCATTCCCGGCAGGCTGCCACACGCCCCCTGCACCTATGCGGTGCTTGGGATCTGAACTCACTCCCATCCTCGTGCTTATGTGGCAGGCAGTTTGTCCACTAAGCCATCTCACTGACCCATCTATTACAGGCTTTTTCACATCTTCTGGCTCTTCCGGCCCATCATTCCTTGTTTTGGTATGATGACCTACATGCATGAGCTGCATTTCACTTACCTTCCTCCAGACATGTGAGTACACCAAGGTTGGTCATATGTCTTAAGAAATCATTCTACATGTTCAGGATGGTTTTGGTTTTTTGGGTTTTTGTTGTTGTTGTTGTTGTTGTTTTGGGTTTTTTTTTTTTGGGGTGTGTGTGTGTGTGTGTGTGTGTGTGTGTGTGTGTGTGAACTTGACACAAGCTAGAGTTATCTGAGAAGAGGGAAGCTTAGTTGAGAAATGTTCCTACCAGACTGGCCCGGGGACAAGCCTGTGGAGGCATTTTTCTTAATTAGTGATTGATGTGGTGGGGCAGCATATTATGGATGGTGCCATCCCTGGGCAGGTGATCCTGGACTGTATAAGAAAGCAGGCTGAGCAAGCCATGCAAAGCAAGCCAGTGAACAAATGGCCTCTGCATCAGCTCCTGTCTCAGGTTTCTTCTCTCAGTGATGAAGCATGTCTTGAGTTATAAGATGAAATACACCCTTTCCTCCCAAGCTGATTTTGGTCATTGGTGCTGTATCATAGTAAGAGAAACCTAAGTCACATAACACTAGGCAAAGCCACATGGTCTCCTTTCCCAGGAGTCTGCTATTATGTGCAATGACTTCTAGTAACCTCAGTCTCCTTACACTACAAAGCACTTAGGAGAGGTAGTCTGCTCCAGAGAATGGAGACCAGACATTACCGCTTCTGGTACCTCACATATGGGGAACCTGAATACACTTTCTGAGGCTGGCTTCCATGTGGCACCCCTGGTTTTCTATTACAACAACCCCCTCAGCTCAAGCTGCTTCAGGGGACTTTGCTACATGCAGCCACAGAGTCCTAAGACACAGATAACTCCCATGTTGTGAACAGAACATTTAAAGCAGCCTGGAACCACAGGGCTCAGGGGCTTCCTCTGTCCTGGAGGAGGGTGCTATTCTTTTCGAGGTGTTCCAAACTGCTGGGTCAGCTGTCGTGACCAGGCATGAGAAGGAATCCATGACCTAGTCTGCACATCCACCTGAAGGCTACCCTCTGCTTGTTTATGGAACTGTGGACACAGACTGCCAGGGCTCGAGTCCAAGAACCAGATCCGGAAGCAGTACATCACACAGAGCCTGGGAAAGGAATCAGGGGCCAGGAAGGGGGCCTCTTTGGAACTGCCCAGCATGATGGGCCGGCAGTATCTTCCCAGCGATGATGAAAGGGCTTTTGCCTTTGAGCATGCACTGTTCCAGAGAAGGCCTTAAAGAAATGCCCCCAGTCTGGGACAGTCCAGTTTAGAGAGCTCTTTGTTAGAGTTTGGACCTTGACATTTTAGCAAGAGCTAGTAATATGAGATGTGGAGGGGGAGGGCTATGTGAGCAATAAAATCCATATTCTTGGAAATTACCCAGGCAATGCAGGCATGTAAAAAAAGAACGTGAGGGATTAGCTATCCACTTCTGGATAGAAACATGGAAGCTGCAAGCTTACAGCTCACTAATCTTTGCTTACCCTGACAGGGCTGTTCCATTTGTTACCCCTCCCCCAGCCATTAGATACAGCCAAGGCTGAAAACACACCAGAGGGATGTCCTGAAGGCTGAAATGGACTGGGGGTATGGCAGACTACAGATGTGAGAGGTAAGTCATCTGCGGCCAGGCATGAGCCTCTGGGAACAAGCTCACACCGTCTGCAGCAAGCAGCAAGCGGTCCAGTCCTTGGACTCTGTCTGAAAGTTTAGTGTTCAAAGGTGCACAGCTTCTGTGCTGTAGTATCTTGTAAACTTAAAAAATAAAACACCACAGACATGTTTTAAGAGAACACAAGATTCAAAATAGGATTCCTCTTTTGAAGGGCGCAAGAAGGATTATATTTTTCAATGAATTTCATATATTCAGTAATAAGCAGGCATCATGCTAGGTGCCAGGGGTAGAAAGGTGAATGACAGAGCCAGGCTGTGGTGGCACATGCCTTTAATCCCAGGACTTGCGAGGCAGAGGCAGGCAGATCTCTGAGCTCTGAGTTCAAGGCCAGCCCGGTCTACAGAGCAAGTTCCAGGACAGCCAGGGCTACGCAGAGAAACCCTGTCTCGAAAAGAAAAAAGAGAGAGAAAAAGAAGAAAGAAGGGTGAATGAGATGATGGATGTGGTCTTTTATTAAAGAACTAATGGGGCACATAAATAAAATCACAACTTAGGTTCAGGGACTGGAGCCTTCCCAGAGGCATAGACAAGTTGCCATAGAAACAGAGGTATTGGGGTTGGGGCTGTTGTCAGAAGCAGCTTTCTAGGAAGCCGTGTTTGAAAGGGAAGGCAAAAGGAGCCTTCTCTGCAGAGGATCAAGGTCTGACACAGTGAGTCCCTTCAGGAGTCTGCAAGCGCACTGCAAGGCTCCAGGCTGGCAGCGGTCCTCACGGTTCTGCACCAGCCATATCACCAGGGAACTTACTAGAAATGCAAGGTCTCAGGAATCTCTTGTCCTGCTACATGGAAACTGGCAAAGGCCAGCGAGCTCTTTCAGTGACGTGCCCTCGAGGTCACTGTGATCCAGGGCTTTTAAAAAAAAGGTTTGTTTTTATTTCACGTGCATGAGCGTTTTGCCCGCATGCATGAATGTGTAGTATGTGTGTGCCTGGTGCCCACAGAGGCCAGAGGGAGGCATTGGGACCCCTGGGACTGAGTGGCAGAGAGCTGTAAGGTACCATGTAGGTACTAGAAAGCAAACCTGAGTCTTCTGTAAGAGCGGGAGGTGCTGTTAACAGCTGAGCCAGCTCTCCAGTCCCTGCCGTACGGCTTTTTAAGCTTGAGAACCTTGAGGCTAGAGGGCTAACTGAGGGCATGGTCAGCACACCACATGTGGTGTGAACACCCAGGGACCACCAAGCCACGGGAAACCAAGTGAGGACTGCAAGCAGAACAGGGACCTGGTTTGCACCTTGGAAGCTTATTCTCTGTAGCAGAGAATGAAGAGAAGAGGGCCGGGCTGCTGACCGCAAGGCAAAGTGGGAGGCCATTGCAGCCATCGTGGAATCGAAGCGGGAAGACACAGAGGCATCTGGGTGGAGACTATGAGGAGACTCCAGAGGACGTCGGGACAAGAGGCAGGAGGGTGGATGGAGAAGAGCGCGGGCCCTTTCAACGGTGTGCCTGGGTTTGTCGGTAGTGAGAGGACTGAGCCACAGCTCCACACCGTCACACTCATGGGCAGACTTTTCCTAGACATTTCTGGGCCTCAAGCCTGGCCAAACTGGGATTCATAGTTTCAACCCAGAGAAGAATTCGGAGCTAGCTGGTTTAGGAAGCAGAAATGGAGGGTTTTAATATGGGCTCCAGCATAAGGATTAAGAGAGAGAGGGTTTCACAAGAAAGTAAGACATACCCAAGTGTGTGACTATGGGATTCTTAAAGAGTCACGGAGGAACGGCTTAGGTAGGTAGGTGTGCGCTTCACAAGGGTGAGGCACAACTGTCTTAATATTAGCCATATATATATATATATATATATATATATACACACACATATATATAATTTTGGTGACTCTCAAGTTACATCCCAAAAGTGCTAAGATATCTTTCTCCCTTCATTCTTTTTATGTGTAAGATTATTATAGAGTATAGAGTGGCTCCAGAGATGCCTTGGACGGATTATATATGATAAACCAGAAGCCATTGGGGTTATCCAAGGGTAGTAGGTTAGTCTGTGTCCTTTCCCTGTAAATGGGTTTTCTGGGGGAAATTCCTAGAAACCTAAAATTTTCAGTTTATAGCTGAAAAGGGAAAAAGGCCTTAAGCAGTTACTAAGGGTACAGAAACTCTCACTTTGATGCAGCTGAGTGGCTGATGTCAACCAGATTCCTGGTTGAAGGATTTCCTTTCCCTTCTTGGGTCTTCAAACATTTTTGTTTTTCTATCTTACAGTAGGTCTGAGTCCCCAAAACGTGAGTTTGGCCAAACCATCCAACCTCGCTGCTCCTCAGTTTCCAAATACACGAAATGGGGTTATTTACAGAAACATAAGCTCCAGAGAGGTAGAGGTTTTTGTCTGCTCGGTTCACTCTGTGACACCCAAATATAAAGCCATATGTGTCCCAAACACATACACAATCACACAAACACAGCCCTCATTCAGACAAAGCTACTAGAGAAATCCATGTTGAACACAATCTAATTTCTCGTTGGAATTAGAACATGCCAGAAGTGAATGCATATAGACCCCATTAGTAACAAAGGCACCCAAGAAAGCCAGAAAGTACTTAGGGTCCCTCTTCAGACAGGAACTGAATTACCCCACAGTGGGCCTTCTGAAACGGTAAGTCCTAAGAGAAATAAACCACTTCCTAGAAACACTGCAGGGCCTTGTTAACAGCTATTACAAGTTACAATTCTGGTCAAGTCAATCACAAGGGAAGTGGTGGCAGGTGCCCTCACTTCCAGCTCACTCTTACATTTCCATGCCTGAGTTTAAAATCCCTTTAATACTTTCACTGGGTTGACGTCATCTCTCTGATCCTCTACATTCAATCAAAACCTAGAAAAAAAAAAGTAACTTGGCGAGATGAATATAAGATACAGAGAACGCACCGAGGAAATCCAAATTCATTGATTATCATGTGAAAGAAGGCCCAGAAGCAATTAGCCCTTTGTTGTGGGTGACAAACAGCCTCCATATACAATGCTCTGTACACTGAGGCATCTTTGATCAGCCTCACTGGCTCAGTGGCTCACAAAGGAGGAGGGAGCGGGATGCCGGAAAACAAAGGGCAGCCTGCCGGCAGCATTTAGTTATTTATTCTGTATGTTCAGCTCAGTTTTTCCTCTTTCCAACTTTTCATGACACTATAAAAAGAAACGGGATGGATCCCTTTCAGCCAAGAACATCGGCTCTGCATACTAAGGAGGATGAGCTTCACAGGAAACCCACATACGCCACCACGCATCAACCTCTCTGCAGTTGGGTACGGGGAATGGGCTTTGACACATCAGCCATTTATATGTTCTTTTATATGAGAGCTGATTTCCCAGACTCTTGGAAATTCATTTGCATACAGGACAAGCTGTAGTCATAACCATGTGCAGCTTGAAGAAGATGGAAGGGCTGAGCGCTCAACAGGCACTGCCTTGGAAGCTATCCATGTGAACACACTCTGGAATTTTCCTTTTCTATTACATTTTTTTTTTTTTTGAGGAATGATGAAGAACAGCATGAGGGATATGAATAAGCTATATTTATTTCCCCTAGTTCAAAGATGCTCGTAACTTCTTGTTCTCTGAATAAAAAAAGCACCGTGATGGTCAAATGAAGGGATGAAATAATGAACCTGAAATCAACATGCTTCTAAAATGACTGATTCAGATAAATGTAAAGAGTCAATACGGAAACAGAAACTTTAGTGTTAAGGATTAAGATCACTGAACCTTTCCCAGGTAAAAGAAAAGCACAGAGGGACTGTATGAATTAGAAACAGTAATATGGTCCAATAAGCAAGACCTTGAATGGCCAACTCCGGTTCAAAACTGGCCCCAGCACTCACCAAATGTGACCTTGGGCAAGCTGACAGACTGGGTTTCACAATGATACGTGCAGGCAGTAACAATATTCACCAAGGCAGACGGAAGAACTGGTGGTTAAAACACTGCGTGTGCAGTAGGCACTTAATAAACACATTCCTGCGGCAATTAAAATGTAATGGAGAAAGTTTCCCAAGCTTAATATAAGGTCACTCCTCAGCTAATGGAAAGAAACTACCATGCCATCTGTGCCTTACACAATTAATCAAGGAGATTTCTATCAGAACTGAAAGAGTATATATTGTGTGGGGAAAAGATTACAAAGAGGATTTTTTAATCCCCTTTTCCTCATTTGAAAGAAAGTTCTTTTCATACTTAATATAAAATTTCATTTAAAGCTGTTTAACCAGAGAAGATCGCCATGGGAGAGTAAACTACTGACAGAATATATTAGGTTTGCATTAATTCCGAGCGGTAGCATAATGCCTATGAAAAAGAAGCTGGCGGGAAGCCCACGGTCTGCCCGCGAGCCTCAGCCAGCAGGGAAGGTTCGGGCAATATGATTAGTGAATGGGGAGACCCTGGGTGATTAATTAGTGCCCCATGTCAATCCTGTCAGAGCAGCTTTCTGCCAGTAATGTAAATAAGCCACCGCTTTTAACTTCCTGATCTCAGAACCAACGGCCACATGAACATGACTTTGTCAAGCACTTTAAACATTGAAGGAAGATTTCCTCCAAATCTCCTTTAAGACGAACTCTGCTTCCTTTGACGTACATTTTAGCTGGGGTAAGTGGCAGGCGGGATGGGAAAGACTCCAAATAAGGCAACTTGTCTGCAAATTTGCTGAGTGTGGAATTAAACTAAACCCACTTCAAAGTCTCCGTTACGTGTTTGATGCTCAAAAGAGAAATCTGCCTATGGATGAACAGACTTGCTAAATATGCTGAGAAGTCCATCAAGCCTACAAAAGAAGTCATTATAGGAAGTGTGTACCAGTTTATTCATAGTTAATGGTTGCCAGGGGAGGGGGGAGACATGGAAGTTCCTGGGGGCTGGTTGGGAAGAGTCGGGGGGATCGCTGGGGTAGGAGAAACAGAAGGGTAACTGGGTGAACATGGCGAAAATACATTGTATTCATGTATGAAAACGTCAGAGCGAAATCCATTGTGAATAATTCAAATAAAAAGCCCCCCCAAAGTGTGCATTAGTGACTACCCTTCCTGGACTTGACACTGCAGTCACTGCTGGGTTCTATTTTAGTCCGTTAACGTTTGCGTCATTAGATGTTTAGTAATCTTCTTAAGTTATGAGCTCCTAGATGTTTCTGGCAGGTGGTTTTTAAAGAAATTTATAAACAGCATGTATTTATTTCTCAAATTATAAAGTCTGGGAAGTACAAGGATGGCATGTATTTTAATCAAGGTACTATCCCAAGATTGATGGGGCCGTGGCGACATCTGTTAGTCGAGATGGTATGGGGCAGGTCCTATTACATCCGTCAAGCTTCTGAAAATTAGATCAATGGGGACTAAAACAACCTTCCCAAATCGAATCTCTTCCTTTAAATAAGGTCAGCCTTTGGGTAGATAATTCGTGTAAACATAAAATAGGGCCTGCTCTTTTCTGAATGTCATCATCAGAAGCACAAATCTGAGTTCCAAATGTGAGAGACGGCGTATAATTAAGGTATCTGTATTCTTTCTCCCCCACTGTAGGTAAAAGGCTCCAATATAAATAAGTAAACTGCTGCATATACATGCTCTCCTGTCAAGGATCTACAGATCAACACAGAAACACATGAAAAGTCACTTCTGCGGTAAAAAGGCAGGCCTCCAGGCTGAAGTAATTACCTGTTACATGCTGCAAAGGTCCAAGGTTTAAAAATCTGCAACACCAACTTACTGTCAATCTTTTTCAGATATGTAAGAAATCAAGGCAGCTTCGTAGATAAGCATGCCACTGGAGCACGGGCAAAGGCAGTCTAATTTGGTGGCTTTCGAATGTCAGCACAAAGGTAGGGGAGCGTCCAGGGCACTGTGCAGTTTCTAAGGGCTTCAGTGGCCAGGACACTCTGCGGCGTGTGTGGGTTGATGGATGAGGTTAGCACAGAGCCCATGCCCTGACCGCACTCACCGTCAAGCCACGGAGATAAGTTGTAAATCAGTAATTAGCATAAGAGCCAATTTGCAGTAAATGCTGTAAACGAGATTGAGAAAAGTGATAAGGTCATAGAAGGCACCAGATGCCAAGATGAGGGAGGATTTCATGAGAGTCACGAGACTCCAGGGAGGGCTCAGGATGTCAAGAAATGAGGATGGAGAGCCTTCCAGACCACTGTTTTTCAAACAGCAGGTCACAACCTCCCTGCTGTCAGTTTAATAGGTCAGGACCAGCATTTTCTTCCTTAACGAAACGGAATACAATGTTATTGAGTGTGGCAAGATGAAGGACTACTTCAAGAAACTTCTGCTTCACCGTTAAAATGAAACATCGCGGGTCTTGGCTTAAAAGGTGTGTCCTGATTCATGGGAAACGAAGAGTGAAAATGTCTACCTGGCCAGGAGAGAACGTGGTCATGAGGTCATTCCAGGCCATTATCTACAAAATGGCGTTAGGGCGTTCAGACTGGATAATGGGTGAAGAACTAGGTCCTAAGAAGCGTTCAGGGTTTCGCCTTTTCTCCCTTATGTTTTACTGGCACCCGCAGCACATACCGCCTCACCCACAGGCTTCTGCTTAATTGCAAGAGCTATCCTTTGAGGTAGTACGGACTGTGGCCATTACAGTGAGACTTGACAACCAGCCCACAAAATGAGGCCATGGCTGGGAATCCAAGGCTCAGAATAGCCAAAAGAGATACAAAACTACGGAGTGATCAGAGCTGGGGCCTCAGGAATTTTAATCTCGCACCTTCAAAGGACTAATGTGAATAGACATCACATGACTATATTACTTGAGTGTCTTTTGATCACTCAATTCCAGAATATGAGATCAATTTAATACTCTCCAAATCTCAGGCAAAAAAATTACATAAAACCTCGGGAGTTCAACTGTTCTTTCTTAACAACTCCCCCAAAAAGGTTTGAGCAAAGGCTCTCATTTCTCACCAGCTGCAGTAAATCCCTCTTACTTCATTTGGCAGCAAAGAAGTTAATGACTGTTATCACTTGAAAAAATGCTTTGAAGAAAATATAAAAATAGGTGCAAACGCAAAAGGCAGCCTGAAGCAGAAATCCTGACATGAAAGAGGGAACCCACTGCCTTCCCCAGACTCAGTCAGTGCAGCCCCTGCTCTCCCCCACAGGCATCCTCTCTGATCCTGCCCACCCCAGAACACCGGAGGACTCAGAGTGTGAGCCATGCACAGCCTGGAAAAGCCAGGGCTACAGACAACCCAGATGCCAGCCCTCAGGATGTCTGAGAACATCCCAACAGTCCCAACCAAAAAAAATAAATGTAAAAGAAATATTGATAGACAGAACAATGGTGTGTCTAAAGGAGAAAAGAAAGGAATTGGAAGTCGTTAGTTCCGATGAATAGAATACAGGAGGTAAGGCTACTGAGCGATGAAAGGGAATCAGTCTTCCCCTTTCTACTAAAAACACCACTCGAAAGAATCAAAGCTGTGCTTCCATATGCCCAGAATAACCCACTGCCCAGCGGGCAGAGGTGCCAGGACATGTGCTAGATGGTAGTTCTGCAACCCATCAGAGAAGCAGCTGTTTCTGCTCGTCTCCCACACTCTTGGTGATCTAGTCCAGGGTGCCTCCTTACACAGAAGAAAGAGACCCATGACGTGGACATTTCAATAAAATAGCCCTTAAATGTGCAGATGCAGAGTGGTGTAAAATCCCAGATGAGCTGATCAATAACTCCAAGGAACATTATCAAACCCACAGAAATCACACTAGCCCCAAGAATGAAAAGTAACAGACGCTGTTTTCTCACCGTCGCTAAAACACTGATGTAGCATCCAGTCTGCTTCTATATTTAATGTTTTGTTTTTGACTTCCACAAATGTTTACATAGAGAACACCTGTTTACATAAGTGTATTGAACAAAACAGCCAAACCCAGAGGCCAGATTGGAGTAATTAGCCCTCGTACTTAACCCAAGCCAGCCAATTATGACAAGGAGTAAGAGGGCAAGTCTCAGATTCATTTGAAGACTTAACATTGGCAGCATTAGTGAGATTCTGTCTGATGTGGATGTAATCCAATCTCCGCTGAATGAGAAAGAGGCTTTCCTCTCATTTATTTACCAGATACCCGATGAGGAATGATCAGTTTTGTGAGGTGCACCAACAAGGGTGGTCACCATTCTGCTGGAAATGGAAGCATGCTACCAACTCAGAATGAGCGGACCGCAAACCAATTTTCATTTCTCTCATTCATTCTTCACAGTTATCTTAGGGCAGAGGCACTGTGAGAACCACATTTATCAGATGAGGGGACAGTTAAGGAACTCACGTGGGTCACACAGTGGTAAAGTCTGACTCCATAATCCAAACTCTAAATCACAGAAACCTCTTGGCCACTTCAATTCTTAAATGGTATAGCATGCTATGATGTAAATGGTATAGCATGCTATGATGTAAATGGTATAGCATGCTATGATGTAAATGGTATAGCATGCTATGACGTAAATGGTATAGCATGCTATGATGTAAATGGTATGTCATTCTGTGATGTTACATCAACCCCCTCACACACATTGAGAACACACACAAAGATATGGGACTGCCCTCTACCCAAGTATTCACTTACAATGTACATGATCTTAGATCCTGAAGGCACTTGTATTTTTACCTGTCTACTAGAGTGGCCCCGATGTTCAATTAACACAGGTACTCTCAAAGGTTAAAGAAGTTGGAGACTTTCTCTTTCAATAGAGAGGGTCTGATTCAAATTTGAAACCAATCACAGCTATTTCTAAAATGTAAAATAACTGCCAGAAGCAGTCAGGTAGGTCAAAAGCAATATACCCCTAGAAATAAAAATAAACAGAGCCCATGTTCTTGTCTTTACCATGGACCTGGTCTACTTAAGCATCTGGCTTGATCATCTCACTGAACTATCTCTCTCTCTCTCTCTCTCTCTCTCTCTCTCTCTCTCTCTCTCTCTCTCTCTCTCTCTCTCACACACACACACACACACACACACACACACACACACACTCCTGTGCCCTGGGCTGAGTTGCTTGGATTCCTGCTAACAGTGAGACAGAAGCGCTTGTGTGGTCCTTATATGGGCACTGTCTGGTGCTCTGAGATATGGGGACCAGCACCCAAGATGCTAGCTTTTGTCAAAACCTGGCACCTTCCTCTGCATCCCTAGCAAGAGGATTCTCCAGTTCTCCACTCACATGCAGAGAAGTATCTAGATCCAGCAGAGGAAACAGACTGTGGGGGCTGTGGGGAGCCACAGGGATCCAGTCCTCAAAGACAAGGCTGCTTTTTTGGTTTTGTTATTTATTTATTTGTTTGTTTGTTTGTTTGTTTATTGGTTTTCGAGGCAGGGTTTCTCTTATTTGTTTGTTTGTTTGTTTGTTTGTTTATTTTCGAGGCAGAGTTTCTCTGTGTAGCCCTGGAACTTGCTTTGTAGACCAGGCTGGCCTTAAACTCACAGAGATCTGCCTGCCTCTGCCTCTCGAATGCTGGGATTAAAAGCGTTGTCCCACCACTACCTGACGAAGCCAAGGTTTTTAACCAACAGTTATAAAGTAGTAGCTGCTCTTTGAAAACAAGTGACTTGGAATACTATACCTGAGGCAAGGACCAGGACCTCTGTGGTCATGCTGCCTGCTCTTCGACCTTGGTCATCAGAGAATCTTCTCAGAGCTGGAGAAATCTTTGAGTCTCTCTGACTGAGGGAGGCAGAGCCAGAAACCAGTGGCCACCTGGCCAACGGTGTGCCACACTGCCCCCTTAGTTTGAAAGAGAGTTCATGATACAGGCGGGAGCAGAGGGCAGGGTTGGCATGTCTAGGATTCATACCCATGTAGTGACTACACACGTGGTTCAATAGCAAAGACAAGATCATCAATATTAGGGCAGAGTCATCCAGTAAAAACTGGTGTTATGTCTCCCTATTGCCTGGTATGTGTGTGCTGTTTGACAAAATATTAGCCTTTAGTGAATGCAAAGCCCGGAAATTCCTTCAAAGTGAATATTTTATGCTATACTTTGTTATCTGTTTAGGCTGAAGTATTTATCAACATGGTCTATGACTGCCTGTTCAGGAATTTATTCAAATTTATTCCGTTTTGCTATTCATTTCATATCGATTGTTACTGATAAATTTCCCGACTATATGTACTAAGAAAGTATTCATTCAAATTTATTTCATATTACAACGTGCTTTTTATTACCATTTTTCACCAAAGTATATGTTTGTTTTTAAAAAGCCGAGTATGTATGACAAAACGTCCTCTACCTGTAAATTACATCAGCCACTGTTTACCTGTAAGTTTCCTCTCCTGTCTGTGACTTGAGAGCTGAGGGAGGGGGCTGTAGAACAGTGACAGGCACAGATGCTGTGACATCATACCCTGCCTCAGGACAGTGCATCTACAAAAGCACAATGCTTCTCTCACCACAAAGACGGAGGGAGGGACTTCACTTTCAATACTTTCATGTTTGAAATACTTGAATCTTTTCCCTCAAATAATGATTTTAAAATTTAGTTGGGGGAGAACAGCTGGACAGAGGTGCGCAGCAAGACTGCTTGGTTCCCAGCACCCGCATCAGGTGGCTCACCGCTGCCTGTCACTCCAGCTCCCGGGGATCTGACGCCCTCTGCTGGCCTCCACAGGCACTGCACACACATGTGATGTAATGAAAATACTAAAATAAATAAAAATTTGGAATATATTTCATAAATCTGCATCGTGTGTGTGTGTGTGTGTGTGTGTGTGTGTGTGTGTGTGTGTGTGTTGGTAGGTATATATTCTGAAGCGTTAGGGAACCTGCTAGGGCCATTCGCATGCTAAGCAACACCCTATCAAAGTTATGAATACTTTTTCTTCTAATTTATTTTTTTATTGTTTGAAATTTGAAATACATGCAAGTAATATGTTTGGTCAAATCTACCTTCATTCTCTCACATGCAATTTTCCCCCTACTCCTCCACTACTTCTCCCTGCCAACACTATGTGCTCTTTGTTTTAAATTCACCCAGTTCACTTAGTGCAGCCTGTTTGCGCATAGGTGTGGGACCATCTAGTGCAGCGCAGGGCCAGATCGCTCAAGAGAACTGACTCTCCTCCCTACCTGCAGCCATCAACTGCCTCAGCTAGGGGTGGAACTTCCTGAGCCCATCTCCTGTCTACGTTGGGATTGGCTGGCTTCATCCTGGGCAAGTCTTGTGCATGCAGCCACATTTGTCACGTGGTCATGTGTGCAGAGACACTGTCACATCTAACAAACACTATTACACTGCAGATGCCACTCTTACACGGTGACTCTTGAGCCTTGGGAGCTCAAGGCATGGTATAAATGTCCCATTGACCATTTAACACTCCACCTTCTCTTATCCTCTGCACACTGACCAGTTGTAGGTCTCTGTATTAATCCTTACATAGTACAAAGAGAAGCTTCTGTGATGGGGGCTGAGAGACACACTATGGTTATAAACATAAGAACTTAGATGGAAGTTTAAAACTGTGCCCATTTAGCAGCACAGCAGTCTTAGGTCCCCCACCCCAGACTATGACCTAGCCAGTCACAGGTTTTTGGCCAAATTGGTACAAGGCATGGGCTCCATCTTGTGCAGCAGGCCTTAAATCAAGTCACAAAGTGGTTGGTTCCACCCGTCATACTGGTATGACTATTACATCAGTGAGGCCATCTTGCCAGGCTAGTCATTACTGTAGCCCACAGGGTTCACAGCTGGGTAAGACTGCTAATTATTTTCTCCCCCAGTCATATGTAGAGAACCTTCCAGCACTATAAAAGGTAGCTGGTATGTATGATGCTTCCAAATGGGTACCAACTTGATTTCTCAATCCCATGCCTCATCTGTGTGATACCTTCTGAAATCATCAACTTCTGCAGGGTAACAGCACTTTAGTGTTTGTGTGTGTCTATAAGACTCCACTGGCCAACAATTTGAAGAGATAACCCACACCCAGCACTGGGCTGTTTATTTGCTAGCACAGTACCATACATTTATTTGCTGGTACTGTGGAGAAACATTTTCTCCTATTACAGGGTAACTCCATTAAATCGCTTATGCATATGTAAATATGGAAGCTTCTACAGTAGCAGGTTTCCATAAGCTTTTTCAAAGATTTGTTGTATTCATTATCCCCCCCTCACTCCCTCCTCTACCCTGCCCTCCCATACACCACCCACTTTAACTGTTCCTTTCATTTATTCCCTTTTCCCTGTTCATACCACCTGCATTTTCTCTCTCTCCCCCTGAAATCTTCCCTCTCATGGCCACTTACTAGTTTTCTTATTTCTGGATGTATTTCAGGGCAAAAACACACATATCTAAGGATTCAAAGTTAGTATTCACCTATGAGAAAGAACATGTGGCATTTATCTTTCTGGGGTTTGGTTACCTCACTTAGAATGATTATTTCCACTCCATCCATTGACCTATGAATTTCCTTATTTCATTTTTCTTAGCAACTACATAATATTCCATTGTGGGTATGTACCACATTTTTATTATCCATCAGTTGATGGACAGCTAAGCCCTTTCCATTTCCTGGCTATTATGAATACAGCAGCAATGAACTGATGAATAGGTATCTCTATAGTAGGATATACAGTCCTTGGGGAATATGCCCAGGAGTTTTACAGCTGGTTCATACAACAGATGTGGTTCTAATTTTTTAGGAACCTCCACACCAGTTTCCATATTGGCTGAACCAGTTTGCACTGTCATCAACAACGGATAAATGATTCCTGCCCTTTACATCCACGCCAATATCTGTTACACACACATACCCCCCACCCACACACACACACACACACAATTTTGGACATTCTGACTAAATAAAATGAAATCTCAAAACAGTTTTAATTTGCATTTCTTTAAAGGCTAAGGATGTTGAATGATTTAAAAACATTTATCAATTATTTGTATTTCTTCTTTTAAGAACTCTCAGTCTAGTTTCATGCCCCAATTTGTAATTGGGTTGTTTTCCCTGATCAAAAAATATAATTTGGAAAAAACACAGCATCTTCACCAAATAGTGTAGCCTTAAGTTTTCTCTGGTCCTGCCCGGCCCCATGGTCCTGCAGCCACTTATAAAAAAAAAAATCATTCAGAAGCTTAATATTATTTACAAACTGTATGGCTTATGGCAGGCCTCTTGCTAGCTAGCTCTTATATCTTAAATTAACCCATTTCTATTAATCTATGTTTTGCCACCTGTTCTATGGCTTTACCGATCTGCTGACATGTTGCTTCTTGGGTGGCAGGCTGGCATCTCTCCAGACTCTGCCTTTCTCTTTCCTATCTCTCTCCTTGGATGTCCCACCTGCCTCTAAGCTGCCTTGCCATAGGCCAAAGCAGTTTATTTATTAACCAATGGGAACAACATACATTCACAGTGCACAGAAAGACATCCCCCAGAAAAATGGTGCTGATCAAACTGGATAGTTACATGTAGAATGATGCTAGTTACTAATATCACCCTGCACAAAGTTTAGCCCTGAATGGATCAAGGACCTCAAAGTAAGATGGCGTATTGTCAATCTGTTAGAGGAGAAGGCAGAAAATATATACTTTGGCTTAGAGGCAGAAGAAAGGACTTTCTGAACAGGACCCCAGAAGCATAGGCATTAAGATCAACAACTGACAAATGGGACCTCACAAAACTAAAAAGTTTCTAAAGAGCAAAGGACATCATCATTATAGTGAAGAGGCAGCTTGCTGAAGGGGGGAAATATCTTTACTAGCTCTATCTCTAACAGAGGATTGGTGTCCATGGCATAGAAAGAACTCAACAAACAAGCACGAAGAAAGGTCTCTGATTCTTGGCCTGCATTCAAGAAATGAAGAGGTGGAGGAGTCCTGAGCCTCTCACAAGTTTCAACTAGACTGAATCCTAAATACTTCATCCCATCTCAGAGGCAGCAGAGTTTTGGGTCCATTTTATCCAGATGAGGATAAAACCGAGGTGCATTCACATCTGTTCATTCACTCTACTGCCATTACTCTCCTTTTCCCCAAGCCACACACTTAGTGCACTGCAGACTCGGAAGGCAACCAGAAGGCTACTGGAGCACAAGAGAGCAGTCAGCAGCTTGTAGGGGGCACCTACCATGTATCATTGCATTTCTATCACAATGCTCTACTGGAGGTCTACTGGTGATCCTTTATAGTTTGCAATACTTTGGGAGGGAGAGGGGGACCATAGGTACAAACTTAAGTTACAATCACAAAATTATAACTTTTACACTGTGGTTGGCAACCATCACAAGAGGCACTGATGGTCCCTGAACTGTGGTAGTAACATCCCTCCCTCCTAAGATATACTCAGAGCGGGTGCGGTCAACAGAACACTGCATTTGTGATGGACCATCAATTTGAAATGAGCTTGTGAAGGATGCTGGTTTCTGTTTTGGTCACTCTCTGGCACATGGCACTAATGGAAGTCATGTTGTGAGAGGTCTACATGCGAGAACAAAGTGTACAGCCAGTGTCCCTCAGAGCAACTCTGAAAGAGTTCCCCCACGCCCAGTGACTAGGGCCTCAGCTCACACCCCGGCTGCAGCTTCATGAGACCAGCAGCTAGGCCATTCCCAGACTCCTTCTTCTCAGGCCATGTGAGAATTTAAGTTTGCTTTACAGTGCAAGGTTTTGGGTAATTTGGAAGATCGTGATAGGTAACTGATAAACATCAATATTCATATTCTTCTCTGAGCTTTCTCCAGTAATGACATGAGTTACTTTTGCAAACAAGAAAACAAACTAGTGGTTTATAAGCTTCATTCTGTGCAGACTTTGTTTGTGACTTCCCAGTTGTGGAGCATTTTTCAATTCTGTAACAAACATCTAAAGGATCAGTGTGAGGGTGAGGGATTTATCTTGGCTCCTTGTTTGAGGGGATGCTCTCCAACATGGCAGGGAGACACGGTAGAGGGAATACTGTTGGCAATGGAGGCAGCTCCTATCTGGGCAGGCGAATAAGCAGAGGGGTCAGTTTTGAAGACAGACACAGGACCCAGCCATCCACTTCCTCCCGCTAGGCCCCACAGCCAGCCGCCAAAGCAGCACTACCAGCTGAGGACCAAGTGTTCCAACACAATCAGATCACAATGCAGGCCAAGGAAGGGCTGAACCGTGAAAGGGGATAACTTCCCCTTCATGTTGCCTAATTCCCAGGCTGAAAACCATGTCTCTTGGTCCTGAGATGCTACAGAGCAGATGTGGACACAGATAATGGCAAGCTGAACATCATTCTTTCTGAGGAATCCTTAATTATTACTCACGTCCAACACAGCCAGCCCATGCCTACTTTTCCCACCCAAATAGGCTGATCCATTGCTGCTTTTGTTGACTGTAAAGGATCCCATGAAAATACTCTGCTGTTGAGTCAGACGTGAGAGGTGACTATAAAAAAACTAGAGGAATAAAACAGGAAAATCTGTAGCCGGCAGGTTTCTCCAGTAACACCCAGCCGCACAGTCCCTCAGCCGCTTATAAAATAATCATTCAGAGGCTCAATATTAATTACCAATTGCATGGCCTATGGCAGGCTTCTTGCTAGCTAGCTCTTATAACTTAAATTAACTGGTAACTATTAATCTATGTATCTCCACGTGTTCCGTGGCTTTACCTGTGTGCCATCACATGCTGCTCCCTGGACAGCAGGATGGTGTCTCTTCCCTGCCTCTCCTTTCTTCTTCCTGTCCCTCTCCTGGATTTCGCACCTGCCTCTAAGCTGCCTTGCCATAGGCCAAACAGCTTTCTTTATCAACCAATCAGAGCAACACATATTCACAGCATACAGAAAGACATTCCACAGCAAAAATCTTCAGCTTATGACAAACATCACTAAGGTCTAGATCCTTTGTAGACTTGTAAAGGGAAACTGTGATTGATAAGTTATAGCCAAAGTTTATACAAGAAACACCAACCGACTCAGTGGTCATGATCTCAAGGAAAAGGCCTCTGACCTACATATAAACACCTCTGGTACTTTTAATTCTATAGCAAGTGACAGACCATGGGGAGAAGGGACACCCAGGTCTCCATTTCTAGAGCAGTAACGGGGAAAACAAAATTCTAATCAACATGGTACTTTTAAAATAAACATTTATAATATGATTTTGATTTTAAATGTAGCTAATCACTTTAGCTCACCAATTTCCTGTCATAATTGTAGTATAACAACAGTACTTCAACTCTAGCAGTATAAAATAACTACTATTAGGTTCTCAAGCTCCCACAAGAAAACAAAACATAATTATTTATCTCACCTGGCCTTTTATTTGTTTCTTTGTTTTAGGAGGGTTGTTGTTTGAGACAGGGTTTCTCTGTGTAGCCCTGGCAGTCCTGGAACTCACTCTGTAGACCAAGCTAGCCTTGAACTCAGAGATCTACCTGCTTTTGTCTCCCAAGCACTGGCATTAAAGGCATGTGCCACCACTACCCAGCTCACCTGGCACTTCTTATGTGATATATGTGTATGCACACATGGACATGAACACATAATAATTCCAGGACTTGAGAATTTTAATGTCTTCAGAAAATTTCCAGTTTCTCCCCAAAATAACACACCCTTTAAAACTATCTGAATTCATAGCTTCGTTTATATATGATTTTTCAATATTTGACTTACCAATTCTATACAGTTTTAAATGATGCACCATAACATCATCTTATGAATAAAGGCATGCTTGCCTTGTTTCTAATTTAATTAGATACTTAACACACTGCAGATAAAAGGCTCTAGGGCGTGTCAGAACTTTTCGGGCTCCAGACCCACAATTCTCTTAAATTCCCTGGCAGCCACATTGCACCATCTGGAGTCCTCACTAAACCCAAAGCACTCTGTCCTGTGTATGTGTGTGTGTGTGTGTGTGTGTGTGTGTGAGATCACAAGGGAAATTATGGTCTGTCTAACAACTGAGAGACTAGACTCACGCTTAGCCAGTGGATAAAAGGAACGCTGCATAATGCAGAGCTGACCCTGGAGCTGGCTGGACCACAAAAGGAAAAGGTGCAACCACTAAGAAGGTGGGGTATCCCATGTCTGAGTTTTGTGGTTCATAACGAAGGCAACACGTATTGAAAGCTCGAGAAAGCAGAGGAAAGAGGCACACCGTGGGATCAAAGGAAGGATAACTTCTAAGTCACAACACGCGGATGGGTTAGCTGTTAAGGAACCTTATCCACACTGATCCGAAAAGAAGGGTTTGCACATCTTCGGACACTGCCGGGGTGTACATTGAAAACTGAAATGAGGGGACTTGTTCTCAGGTGTAAATTGACCATTTGGGGTTATTCAAAGCAGACATCTTATGCAGAAAGTCCAGAACAAAGGAAAGGGATGCCTGTGTGCAGTGGGTGCCTGCTGGGACGTCCCCGTAGAGTGGTTTGAGTAGGGAGGTGTCCACAGGGTGGGTATGTGCTGTATGGCATCCAACAACTACTGTCTCTCTTAGCCAAGTGTCTAAAGTGGCCAACAGGGGTGGTCTGCATCTCGCTGACCCCTCTGTGTCCATCAGGCAAACAACTGAGCTAAATCCACTAGTTGAGGTCTTCGTTTTTCTGCTCGGAGGATGTGAAACCAGAGTAGCTGGGAGCTGTTTCTAACACTGCCTGGGGACAAGCTTGCCTAGAAATGACGCCAACGTAGAAAGGCACAGAAAGAAGTGAGGAGAAAGAGATTCTAACACCAGGGGGGCAGCTGGATATGGCCAATTCCAAATGAAATGCTCACCGACTCTTCCATTATGGGACCAAGCAAATTCCTGTTTGTACATAAACCAGTTGGTCTGCAGAATGTAACGGAGAGAGTTTCAACAAAGTCAAACTGCAAATATCCTCCTGCAATGTATTGTTTTCACTTAATCACATTTATTAGAGTTGACACTTTGGTTCATGGGGCTTAAGCCACCTACTCTTAATGGACTTCAAATGCCACTCAACTGGGGATGTGTATAAACTTAAGATTCTGTATTAATAATTCTAACAGAAAGTGTCTGCTAACCTAGAAAAGGTACATGTGATGTGAAATAAATGTTTGCTATTAGTACTATCAATGCTGTTAGTGTTTGTACATTAATATAGGATTTATATGTCAACCCTCACAACATTTTATAATAAAAAGTTTCATTGCCTTCATTGTAAATGAGGGAAAAGTGACTCAGGGAGGTTAAGAAACCTACCCAATACTACAGCAGATGCTGAGGTCAGAACCCAGATGGAGCAGAACACTATAGCCAGAACATTTGCTCTTAGATACTCTATTCCACTCCTGTAGAACATTCTGCTACTACTGAAAGGTCACCAGCTTGGCTGTGCTGTGCTCAGCCACTTAGGATGCCCTAAGCTATCCCTTCCCACAGTGAAGATCACAGTGCACAGAGCATCTCTTGGGGGCAGTTTTCCCACTATAGGTTGCAAACCATGAGCCAGTCACAGCACTGGTTTAATGAGTAGAAACCGGAAGAGTATTTCCACAAACAGGAAATGTATTCTCAGAATACAGTATGTATCGTTCTTATAAGAGTGCTTTGTGAAATACACATATATCTATGTTTATCCTGGGTGTCACGATACAAGACATACTTCATTATATATCGTGGTCAGAAACCATTTGAAGGCTACAAAGGCAGAAGGGGAAGCTATGTAAATGTTGGCTGTAAAATTGTCCAAACCAAGAGTCACAGGCTCAGACAGCAGAAGCGGATCTCAAAGCCAAACCGGCTCCCAGGCAAGGAACATCAGAACGGACCCACACTGCAATCCATCTGCCAGAAGAAATCCTCTAAACTCATGCATCTGAGAATTCCCTGGGGACCTTTTTCCTTAACTAAACATTAGTGACTGAGAGTCCTTTCCGGTCCTCAGTACCCAATGCTCATGCAGAATCTGCATGACACTGCTCCACTCGAAACTTCAAAGAGCCATGACGGTGACAGTGAGACCGAATGGGCTGAACACTAGCTAGTGAGGTTCTCATGTCAGACTCACAAAAGCGGGGCTCTCAGTAGCCCCCCCAAGCACCCCCATGAGGCTGAAGTCAAAACTCACCAGGAAAGCTTGAGTTCAGCGAGAGTGTGTGTGTGTGGGGGGGGGGGGGGGGGCGGCGTGTCAAAACGGATCGGCCTAACAGGAGCCCTGACTGAGTTAGAAGCATCCGGCATACCACCTATGCTCCCTCCATCTTTTCATGTGCAGCCAAGAAGGAGGTTGAGGGGCCAGGAGACACAGAGGACTTTCACACCTGACCTTAAACTTAAGATCCACCCCCCCACACACCATGCTCTCTGACTCTCCTCGCAGGGAAAGGAAGCTCCTGAAATTTTTATTAAATGGCTGTCATAAATTGCTTATGAGAGTAAAGCCACATTTTATCACTTTCTTTTCTCTTCCAAATGGCAAGAGGTGGGCCTGAGCCTGTTCAGAGCTCTGAGCCAAGATCAGCTGGCAGCGAATTTCCAGCCATTAACTGTGAAACTGGAAGGGCCAAGGAAGCCCATTTTATTACAGGTTCATCCATAATACATCACGTTCTAATCCTGTATGGACCAAATTCATTAACATGGCCAACAGTATATCCTCAGGCTTAAATTCTTTTGTGCTCTTCCTAACTGGTATCACACCACTTCTCCCACCCGAGAGTTATTTAACTTCTGGAGACCAAGAACCACTTCCTCTCTATCAACAAAAGGCATTTTCCCATCAGTGGTTGGAAACCGTTTGTGGGTTGGAGATACCTCTTTGTACATGTAATAATAGTGACAGGTCCTTTCTCAAGAAAAGTACTCACAGGTGTGGACGGGTGATAGATTCTTGCTAGGATTTCTAAGGGACACACAGCCAGAAACCCTTTACAGACCCTTAGAAAAGCATATGAACCTTGGTTCTGATCCATATCACAACTCAATTTTAGTTGTGTATGTTTATTAGATGGTGTGAAAGACTCAATCCAAGGCCTCATGCATAGTGGGCAGATGCTCCCTGACTGAGCTGCACGCTCCGCTCTCTGTCGTGTATGATAACATACTCACGGCAAAAAAAATAAATAAAAAAAAATGTCCACTTACAGAGTTATTTTTTCTCAATGATACTAAAACAAAACAAGCAAAAATAAAAACAACTACCAGTTAACAAAAATATGTTGTTAAAATGACCTATTTAGGGTGGTGGTGGCATACACCCTTAATTTCAGCAAGTGGGTGGCAGAAGCAGGTGGATCTCTGTGAGTCTGAGGCCAGCCTGGTCTATGGAGCGAGTTCCAGGACAGCTAAAGCTACCCAGAGAAACCCTGTCTTGAAAAACAAAACAAAACAAAACAAAACAAAACCCAAACCAAAAAACAACAATAAAACAACAACGAAGAATTACCCATTTAAGGTTATTACCCTTCAGAAATAACCAGTTAAGTACTTAAGGTCCAAATTATTTAGACTTTGGCATAGGATGATGCCAAGAGAAAGCCCTAGTTCTTCACAGTAAAGCTAACACGATTCCCTCACACAACAGTATGCTAAATTAAATGGTCCAGTTACCAGTTTAATGAATCAAACTGCATTCCTCACTGATCCTTTTGACACTGGGGCTCGGCGGATGCTGTGAGTCTGTTTCTTGTCTCTTGTTAGGCAGCTAGATTCTGGCAGCGGCAGCATGAGACAGCAGATCTCTGATGCAGTTCGGGTGATCATCACCTTTTCCCTCCCTTGCCATGGGAATCGGCGTGGGAATACAAGATGCAAACCTAAGATTCTGTGCACATACTTAAGTATGTGTGCGTGTAGGAATGCTTGTGTGTGGGGCACGTGTGTGTGTGTGGGGGGGGGGTCAGGGGTCAGAAGACAATCTCTGGAGTTCTCAGGAGGCATCTTCCAAAGTGTTTATTTGAGATAGTATCTCACACTGGCCTGGGGCTCACCAATTAAGCTAGACCAACAGTGCCCAGGCTGCCTGACTCCACCTCCTCAATGCTGGCATTACAAGCCAGCAACATTATGCCTGGCTTTTCCCATGAGTTCTAGGAATCAAATACCTACCCCCATGCCAACTGAACTATCCCCTAACCCCACAAACCAGAGATTCTCACTCAAGCAGCAAACCTACTTATTAGAGTTGTTAAACTGTCAGGGTGTCGGGATGCTAAGAAGGAAGTCAACCAGGAGAAAGGAAAGCCGAGGAATGGACAGAGCATGAGGACACAGGCAGACCACTGCATGTGGCATTTCGGGCATATGAGCCTGGAACCTCCTTCTCACAGAACACACTGAGAACAGCGTCATCTTTGGCCTCTAACCCCTTCACCTCTCCAAGAGCATCGGGAACACACAAAGTTCTCAAGTATGTGGCAGATTTAAAATGACGAGTGACCCATCTACTGCTACCTTGATGCACCCACATGCCGGCTCACAAACAATGGTGTCCATTTAATTAACAGTACACATTTTCAGCCTCTTATGTAATAGGCTTCTAAGTTAAAGGCTGTATTTTATGAACCAACATCTTAAAATGGAACAGTAAGTAAAATATACTGCTAGATAACACTGTGAGGATTAAATTACCTAATTTTCTATCTAAACGTACTAGAGTAAATTAAATAAAAGCTGAAACGATAAAACGGCATTTTAGCACCAACCTTAATCTCCAAGAAGCAGGAAAATTAAAATTGAGGCCAAAACACTAAAATGCATCTTAAATGTTAGACATCTTAAAAACTGTTATCCCTAGGTGGCAGTATTTCAGAAAATTAGGAAAAAAAAAAAAAAGAAAAGAAAAGAAAAGGGGTGGAGGAGAATTTCTAAACGGTCCCATCTAAATCACACTATCTGGATAATGGCAAAAAAAATGAGCATTCAGAAATAAAAGACAAGGTAATAACCGAGATTGAAATAATTATATGCTTCTCTCCCTTTAGAATGTCATAAGAATGGACTCACACTCCAGAAAAAATTGCTCACATGCTTTTATGGGAAGACTCTCCCAACAGCACAGACATTTGCAGACGCACCTCCAAGTTGCTTCTGAGGAGGACCAGTTCAAAGGGTCAAAATGAGCAACAACAGTTACATCAAACCCGGTCTGGCAAAGAAAACGCCCAAAGCATTCTTGGTGAGATGTTAAATTCTAGCAGGAGCTTGGAATCAACAGGTTTTTTTTGTGTTGTGTTGTGTTTTGTTTTGTTTTGTTTTGTTTTGTTTTCAAAATAGACTGCCAGTTACATTTGATTCTTGATATTTTCTAATATGAAAATGTCCCTATTATAAAAAAGAAGCATCTGCCGGGCGGTGGTGGCGCACGCCTTTAATCCCAGCACTCGGGAGGCAGAGCCAGGCGGATCTCTGTGAGTTCAAGGCCAGCCTGGGCTACCAAGTGAGTTCCAGGAAAGGCGCAAAGCTACACAGAGAAACCCTGTCTCACAAAAAAAAAAAACAAAAACAAAAAAAAAAAAACAAAAACAAAAACAAAAACAAAAACAAAAAAAAAAAAAAAAAAAAAAAAAAAAAAGAAGCATCTTGCCTTAACTCTCTAAAAAGATTTAAGGCCTGTCTCTGGCTCCAAGACCAGGTTTTAACTTTTCAGCAGCCTTTCTTTTTGATTGTTTGTTTGTTTTTTAAACCTGAAACTCATTTGATCTGAAATGTGAGTCTACTGATTCCAAAGTCCCACCATGACTTAGTGAGGCTCCAGACTGCACTCTCTATGTTCACAGTGTGAAATGTCAAGGAGCAAGTGAACAGAGGGTTCACATGGCACACCACACCCCAATTCTGACACACCAGTTATACTCCTTCAGTCATTGCTCACACCACTGTGCACAGTCATCATCATCAAGGTTCACTATAGGGCTGGGGCGTCGGCTCAGTTGGTTACATGTGACCCTGTCTAGAAAAAGAGGGGAAAGAGATTCATTATGGACTAAGTGGTTCTCAACCTTCCTAATGCTGCGACCCTTTAATACAGCTCCTCATATCGTGGTGACCCCCAACCATAAAATCATTTTGTTGCTACTTCGTAACTGTAATTTTGCTACTGTTATGAATCATAATGTAAATATCAATATGCAGGCTGTCCAATTATGCAATCCCTGTGGGGGTCATGACCCACAGATTGAGAACTGCTACACTAACATAAAGTTTCATCTTGAACATAAAGCTATCTGAAATTATTGTGTTATCTCCAGTTTATTTACAGTTTAAATTTGGTTGGGTGCCTGCAAGCGTCCTACATAAAATTCTGGATTTAATGAACAGCACACCCTGAAGTATTCTATTATCAGAGAATAAATATAAACTGTGTCAAAATAAGCATTAAATATGCATAAAATGTAATGAAACAAAAGTTTCGGTTTAGACCTGAAGGATGGATATACAGATCTGAGAAAGAGCCTCCTATGGGGCAAGTCTTGCTTTCTAAGGAAGAGACAATATATGATAAATACATTAGAGAAGAGATAAACACTTAGCAAGTACTTCCAGGCATAGGTCTGAGGCAGACACTGGGGGAAAGACCAAGAGAAACAGCCTGCACGCTGCACTCCGTTCTAGATCCCTGAGGCTAGAAGAAACAGACTGCAAACACCAGAACTTTCCGTGAGCTGAGGCCCTGGAACACTAAATGGACCTCACCTATGAGAGAATAAAACAGGGCCATAGCACCCAGCGAGGCCCCCATAGTACTAAGATGATGCCTCCTGACCCGGGTTTTGTCTACCCGGGTTTTCGGTGTGTGAAAACACGGCCCCATGTGCCCTTTTCTAAGGAGAGCACACATGGGAGGTACTCTCAGACCTACCTACTCCCGGCACAGTTTCACACCCTACTCTCTCTGTAGTCATATAGGTCTGTTCTTCAGTCTTTTACCGTTCCAGGCAGTCCCTCCCCCTCCCGCTTCTCACCCAGTGAAGCCATCTTTCTCTTAGAAGAATGGGCTGTTCCTGCTTACCAGGGCTGACTTCAGATGTGCCTCAACTACGCCTTTGCTGGCCACTTGTGCTCCCTTACCCACCTGTATCACAGTTGCCACTTTATAAAATAATCCACTTTAATTACATTTGCAATTGTTTTTCAGGAGAGTCCCTTTCTAGGATGTATGACTCAAGAGAGTGGAGTCCATTTCCATCTTGTCCACTTGTGGTCCCCCGAACAGCACCCTGCACCTAAGAGGTGTTTTTTTTAAAGGCTAAATGAATACAGGAAGTCGGCTCCCCACCATGACCACCTATTCCGGTATTCTGCTAAAAGGCAAATGTAAAAACAAATAAGTAAACAGAGTTTTTAAAAAAATAGCTGAACTGATACAAAATGCCAATCTTCAGATGGCTATCACATATTCCATTACCCCACTGCCAAAATTATAATCACTCACAGCGCTGAGGGCCAAATAATAAACGAACTATGCTCAGTGGCACACACATCTTGTCCTTGCTATTTGGAAACTGAGGTTGGAAAGCAATGGAAGGAGACCCTTGTCAAAACAAACATTAAACAAAAACCTAACAAAATTAACTTGGAAATCTGATCTTGCATTTTAACCAGAAAAGACATTCCACAGTGACAGGGGGAGTTATTAATTATTCTAATTAATTCTATCATAAGCAGAAATGCTATGAATTCATTCTTTCCATACAATAAGACTAGTAAGTTACTTGGGGCACATGCACTTGCATGTACAGCCACATGCATGTCCTGTACATAGGATGCATGCACACAAACCTTGCTGGGAATGCTCTGAGACCTCCTAATTCTTGCATAGTATTGGCCTCAGATGCAGAGGAATTGCATGCCAATGTTGTGGATGGAAAAGTGAATTCCATCCTTCCTGCAGGAGGATGTACAGATGACATTTCCATATCCGGTGGATGATTGCCTTCCTGTCTCGGGAAGCTCTGGAGGCCCAAGCTGCCTCCCATTCAGTCACAGTGCCTTTCAACCTTGCTCAGAGCACGAATCACCTGGATATGAAGCCAACATGGAGGAAGAGAAGGGACTCTGCAATACTTTTGTTTCTTCTTATTAAACAGTATTTGTTTTTCTGGCATAAATGACAGTATATAAAAAACATGTACAGAGGGAAAAAAAACAATATTCCAGTTTGAACTTGTGTTTAAATAAGAGAGTTGCTGGATTGTCTGTTGCCTCTGAACTTTTCTGTTAAACACTTTTTTTGTTACCTATTCATTTTAGTAATATTCACCAGTAGGCATGTAGGACTGGACGCCAAGGGTTTAAGGAAAACTGGCAGGAGAAAATCTTACCACTGGAAACTTCCTTCTCCTAACCTCTTTTTTCTTCTTGAGGCTCAGAGCAGCCACTATTCACTTTGGCAGTGGACTGTGGGAGGGAGGCACTTTGTGAAACAATGTGAAAGGACCAACCTGTCACCACACTCCTAATTCTCTGCGGCAGCCCAGGCGCAAACGCATGTAGGTTTCTATGCTTTGAAAAAATGTCTAATTCTCACTGACTATACATTCAACAAAAAGTAAGTAAAATTATTTTTAATTAATACATTTCTCAAAAGTGATATGGAATATTTATTCTTAGAACCACACCGTCACATAATGTGCACAGTGTTAAATATGAAGTAATTAAAATTGGACTCCATGGGAAATCTTTAATTATATACTCTTATTAGGAGTCAGTTAAAGTCAAAGGCAATTAATGGACATGAAAAGGCATCGTTGACAGTTATGTCCTTACAATACTTAGGGATATTAAAATGATAAATGTTTTCCTACTAACATTTTTCCAAACAGGGTACATACCCACAGAAATATATATATAGGACAAACAGGGCAGTGATCTCCAAAAATGCCAGGGAGCTAACTGAAGCAGAAGAAACACAAACAGCACTGGGTCTTGACCCGGAACAGAAGTAGGCAGCATCTGGCATGTTTGGCACACGAAGACAAACCCTGGCAGATGCTCTGCGTCCGCGGTCTCTGGTCAGGGCTGGATGGCTGCAGTTTGGAAGGATGTTTCTTCCCTCCAGTTAGAATAAAATGGCCACCACAGTGAGTTTATAGCTACAACAAACAGAACAGATTCTACCATCAAAGTTATCTTTAAAGTCACATACTTAGACTACAGCAGAACTCCAAATAATGTATTTCGACCCTCTTCCCAAAGTCAGCTAGGGGATAGTTCTCCATTCATTAAGCATATGTGTACAGTGACTTCCCTCTGAGAATACAGTGTAGAAAGGAGGGATAGACCAGAGGGACTTAGAGCAGAGAAACGTGGCAGGTTCTACTGGACAGGTGGTCACACAGTGGTAATTCATGCCAACTGGATGCCCTAGAAAGGACAAAAAAAAAAAAGGCATTTTATCTGGGATCTTCTCTCCCACTCAGTGTGTGTGGGTGGTGTGTGTGTGTATGTGTGTGTGTGTGTGTGTGTGTGTGTGTGTGTGTGTGTGTGTGCATGTTCACGTATGTAAGTATGAATGTAGGTGTGCTATGATGTGTAGCTAGGTTTTTCCGTAAGTTACACCATTAAATAAATCTCCCTTTTAACTACATGGAGTGGCCTTAATAATTTCACCAATAATGATGCTTGTAGGTCAGACGAAAACCTTGAGCATTGGACTTCACCTTCCACTCTGAGGTGGGTCTCTCGCTGTTCACCGCTGTACATGCCATACTAGTCAGCCCAAGATCTTCCAGGGATTCTCCCCTCTTGACCTCCCATCCTGTGAGTGCTGGGATCACAGACACTCACTCCTGTATCCAGCTTTATACAGGTGTTAGGGATCCGAACTCAGGTCTCATGGTTGCATGGCAAGCACTGTACCCACAGAGCCATCTCCTCAGTCCTTCCTTTGGGACCTTCCTCTGGTATGTTCATGAGAAGTATATGAGGCAAATCTTAATTGGGGGCCCTCTAGAAATACTGAACAGCATTCCTCAGGCCTGTAAAATACAGTCTGACAAACTGCAAACCTAGAGGAGCCTAGGAAACTATGATGGTGTGTAACACAGTAACTTGGAACTGAAAGGGATAAATGGTCAACCCTAAGGGACTCAATCTGGGGGTGCAGCCTAGAGGTAGAAGGGATATGCTGGCTGGTTTTATGTCAGAGTGACAAGCTAGAGTCATCAGAGAGGAGGGAACCTCAATAATGCATCCATAAGATTGGACTGTAGGCAGGACTGTAGGGCTTTCTTAATTAGCGGCTGATAGGCAAAGGCACAGCCCATTGTGAGTGGTGCCACCCCTGGGCTGGGAGTTCTGGGTTCTATTTTTTAAAAAGCAGGTTGCGCAAGGCACGAGGAGCAAGTCATTATGCAGCGATCCTCCATGGCCCCTACCGCAGCTCCTGCCTCCAGGTTCCTGCCCACTTTGAGTTCCTGCCCTGGCTTCCCTCAAAGGACTATGATTCAGGATACGTAAACCCTCCCCAAGTTGCCTTTGTTCATGTTGTTTCAGCACAGAAATGATGACCCTAGTTGAGACAGAGTCATCTGCAATACTACATACACACAAAAAAGCTACAAAGGTCAACTGGGGAAAGCATGTACTGTACCTCAACTCATAATAATCAATTCTAGTTCATAAACTGCAAATACACCATATTAATATGAGATCTTAATAATAGGAAGCTGAGTGCTAAGTAAAAGGGAACTCTGTTTTATCTATGAAATCTTTTTCATTAATCTAAAATTTCTAAAAATTAAGTTTAACTTTAAAAATATATAATTGAGTACGGTAGTTTGAATAAAAGTAACCCCCATAGGCTCAAAGATTTGAATTCTTGGTCATGAGGGAATGGCACTATTTGAGAGGATTAGGAGGTGTGGCCTTGTAGGGGGAAGTGTGTCACTGGGGGTGGGCTTTGAGGTTTCAGATGCCCATTCCAAGCCCAAAGTCTTTCTCTTCCTGCTGCTTGTAGATCCAGATGTAGAACTCTCAGCTCCTTCTCCAGCACCATGTCTGCCTGCATGCTGCAGTGTCCCACCATGATGATAATGGAATAAACCTCTGAAACTGTAAGCTACCCCAATGAAATGTTTTCCTTTATAAGAGTTGTCTTAGCTAACTAAGACACTGAGTTTGATGTTTTGGTTTCCACATACAGACAAGACAGAAATTCATCACTGGTACTTCTGTCCATCCTTAAATTTTGTTTTCAGTTTTTGAGACACTGGTTATTATATGTTGAATTAAAACAAAAGAGATCTTAACCAAATGGACCCAGAAATGGAGGCTGTAAAATCATTCAGGTTACTCTCCCCTTAGGGACCAATGGTATGCAAGAAAGCATCAGAGAGGAGCGAGGGTGTTGGGTGGCAGGGAGCGGATCCCATGCTCAGTGTCAGGAAGCTCTGTGAAGATCTCAGGATCTCTGAGAAACACATGCACAGAGAAGAGAGCACTCTGCAGTATTCCCTGAACTTGTCTAAGCACAGAACTGATTCTTAAGGGAGGGTGGCTCTGCAGAGTCGAGGTTTCACGGTATAGTTTTAGCAAATGCAGGTGTTTTTGCATCCTGGGCAGGCAGGATGCTGGCTCTCTGCTCGGAAGGCCTGGAAGAAGCCTACCTTCTGTACCATACCATGGCTGTGCAGGGTATCGGGGTCTGTGATTCTTGGTGTCATGGCGGTCACCACAGCATATTTAATGACCAATGTTGGAAGAAGGGGACCCACACGGGAGTCTTTCAAGGTTCTAAAAGGAAAGTGGGAGTTGAAACCTGGGCAGTCAGTGAAGAGGATGCGAGACTCAAGAGACCCGCAGATATGATACTTTCTCACTGCTCGGCACCACTACGCTTTGATGGCTGGCTTTAATTTGTAAGGAAGAGCTACAGTACATTGGGGATACTTCAGAAACTGAATATTGACAGTCAGTGCAGAGAACACAAGTCCCTGGCAAACTCAGAGGATCCACAACAACCTTCAGACTGACCATCTTCATCGTTTCTTTAATATATAATATACGGTGTTTCTTCTGCATGTGTGTGCCTGGCATCCACGGAGGCTAAAAGAAAGCGATGGATTCCTTGGGAGTTACTTCTGGTGAAAAGAAAACGTCTTCTCCTCAGATTTGTTCAGTTTGGGGCTGGAGTGAAAACTCAGTAGCCACACAAGCAAGAGAACTGGAACCCGGGTCCCAGCACCACATAATGTTGGGTGGCATGGTGACCCGCTTCTAATTCCAGTGCTGAGACAGGGGCCCCAGGAACAAGCTGGCTAGCAAGACTAGCTGTACTGGTGAGCATTGGGTTCAACTGAGGGACTCTACCTCAACAAATAAGACGGAAAGCAACTGAGGCAGATACCAATGTCCATCTTAGGGCCCTATATGCATGTTCATATAGAGGCATACTTACCCACATACACACACCTGTGACCATATACATGCAAACATGCATGCATACTAATATGTATACACGAGAAAAAAATAAAATTTGTTCATTGCTTAAATTCCATCACTAAACACTCAAGCTTCTTTATTTAAACCTTCCAGTAAGCACGCTCATAAGTGTAGCATGTACATGGTGGACCCGAATTTTAACTAGATTTTATGTAAATAACAGTGAAAGTGAGCTTCCTGTCCAACCCATTCTAGCTACAGATATATTTGCTATACGTCAATCATCTACTGTAGCCCAAGAGGTGAGGGTTTTATTTCATCAAAACTCAGTTGGCTGAGACCCAGAAGAGGGCACAGAACCTTCCCTTAGAATCTTCTGGGCATGGGCCATTTTGTCAATCACTCAGATAGAGACTTTAAAATCCAGCCGCTGCCGGGCGGTGGTGGCGCACGCCTTTAATCACAGCACTCGGGAGGCAGAGCCAGGCGGATCTCTATGAGTTCAAGGCCAGCCTGGGCTACCAAGTGAGTTCCAGGAAAGGCGCAAAGCTACACAGAGAAACCCTGTCTCGAAAAACCAAAAAAAAATAAATAAATAAATAAATAAATAAATAAAATCCAGCCGCTGAAAGCAAGCTGACAAAAATCAAAGGTATGCATGCCTCAAGAACGCTGCCCATCCCAAATGTAAAAGAACAAGTGGGCTGGGCTGTAGCTCATTGGAAGAGCACTTGCCTACAATACACAAGGCCCTAGGCTCAACTCTAGAGCTGGAAAGAGTAAAATAAAATATTTCTCTATAATTCATAGTTAGGTAATATGCTAGCCTTCGGTTAATATAAAGCTTAAAAGCACTCCAAATGTTCCTGGGCTGTAAGGACAGACAAGGACAAAGCTTTTTTAAAAAGTGAGTAATTTCCTACACCTGGGAAGGTAATGTCTAAAGAAATTAGCAACTAGAAACTCAATCTCATGTTTTCCCTGGCCCCCAATCTCCTGGTTAACAGGAGGTCAGAACCGAGATTAGCGGCAGGAAGTGGGGGAAGGCTCCGAGCAGCTGGTAGAAAGGGCTGTGGCTGACACCCACCACCCTTACTGGGGAGTTCCGTCCGCTGGCCCTTCAGAGGTGGGCTGCTTTTGTGACCGCCATTTGACATGCACAGAGCATCCAAATGCTTTGAGAACTTCCTTCTACCAATTCCACACGCCAGCTGGTGCTTCCTCTGGGCTCTGATAACCCTTCCTGCTCTTCTAGGCCCTTCCTTAGTCTCCCACATCCATAGACACCTGTATGTGCCAGAGAATTTCAGCAAGCGCAGCCACTTCTAACAGTGTGGCCAGCCCATCGGACAGTGTGGGAGCCGTGGTCCAACAGAGAGGCAGTGAGACTTTTCTAACTGACACTTAGACAACAAATTCAAAATGCTAATTTCTTCCCAGTGGTGAATAAGTTGCTTAGGAGCCTGACAATGTAGGGCCTGCAAATACTCTCACTTTAGTAAGAATGACGTAGAATAAGCCAAGAACCCACCTCCCCATTAGAATGGAGCAACGGAACCCTAACTTAAGGCTCTGCCCTCTTTCTGGCTTATATGTTCTGTTTCTTATATGATCTATGCGTCATGCGTGTATACATGTGTGCGGCACAGATGGGAAATCTCAGCAGAATCTCAGATGAAAGCAACACAATGCCTCTGCAGTAAAATGACAGCAATGAGGCAAAGCCACCAGCCTAAACTCTCCCTTTCCAACCTTCCAAACTTGGAAATCTTGAGGAATAACTTTAAATATATAAGTGGCTAAATAGTACTATGTAGTCAAGATGGATGCTTCAGCTAACAGTTCAGGGCTGTTTCCAGAGACTGTTGTCTAGTATGTATTAGGCCTGGGCTTCCAACCAGAACACCAGAAAAACAAAACAAACACACAATACAAAAACAAAAAGCCCACACACAAAATAGTCTAATGAGGCAATTTTATTATGGGGTGCGGGGGGATTGGTATTCAGCTTTATTCATCTATCTTTTTGCAAGAAGGGAAATTCATCAACGAGTAAGCATGGGATAATAAATTAGCAACTAGGAGGCCCCAGAGGGTTTATAATCCTTTAAATATGCAAAAATATTAAGTATGCACTCTATTTTCTTAAACGCTGTTTTAAGGAAGCTTTTTTTTTTTCTCTTACTAACACTAGGCTCTGTTTTTTGCCTGAAAACAGAGCAATAAATAATAAGCAGTAGCTGGAAATGCTTCATGACCTGGGGAGATTCCCAAAGCCCTTCCACATTTGCAAACGTTCCAAACACCATGCCAACACAACACCTTCCACCCTGTGTCCTCAGAGCCCGGACAGTCAGGGTCTCTTCACATTGGAGGAAAGCAGAAATCTGAGTCAGCCAACCAGCCCAGCCCACAGACACCCAACACGCACTTCATTTCCCTCGGTGCAGCACGACCTCTCCAAATCTGAGTTGTTCTGTTTCCCACTCCAGAGAGGTCACTTCCCTGCGGAATCTCCACCAACACGCAACTGAATTTTTCCCGCAAAACAAGCTTTCACCCCAAGTTAATTCTTGCCCTGTTTCTATCCACAGCACCCCAACACAGAAGTGCAGCTTTACTAAGTGGAAGCATTCCTCCCTTTTCACCCAAGTAGCCTTCCAGACCGAGCCCTGTTGCCCCTCAATGACTAGCGCTCCACCCAAACAAGACAAGCCGTTAGCTTAGCATCTGATGACAAATGTCTCTTTCTCCCACTTCCCCCAGTGGCATTATTATTAGCAATGAAGAGACCATACGCAGAGTTTTTCAAAGGCTACAACAAAGTAGAGATTTTATTTTCTCAAATTTTTCCCAAATTTTTCCTCCATGATCTGCAAAATATTTCACTTACATTGTCATAATTTCCTATAACTGAGTAATATATTAATTTATAAGGAGACCTCGAAGTACGCTATTAACTAGTTCTTTCATGCCACAAACAACCAGCACAGAGAAATATCATTGAGTGAAGTACTAAATGGGTGTACACGGTGAGGATGGCAAAGGTCTACTCACCAAACCCAGCAGATGTCCATGGCCTACCTATGATAAGGGCTGGGTAGCAGGGATTTACTGACACACAGGCGGCAAATCTCCACCACGAAAAGTTCAAGAATCTTTGAAGACAAGTGCCAGACATGATTCTAGGGCTCAGTGTCAAACCAACAAATCTTGTCTACTTGCATCAAGCTCTAGCCAGGTAGATAAAATAAAATCACGTGATAGAATGTAAGCCATAGCACCTCTTAGGAAAAGGCAGTGTAATGGGGTAGAGGGTTCAGAAACACTCTGTTAGCTCCTTTGGGGGTACCCAGTGAGTCCATGCCTCAGCTCCTCTTGAGATCTGAATGGCCTTTTGATTGTCTTTGTCAACAGACTGCAAGAGACATGGTGTGGGAAGCAAATGGATCTACTCCATTGTCTCTCCTTCCCCCTTCTACAGAAAACAGAGCGCAATAGCACTAACAGAGCCACAAGAGGAGAGCCTGGGTCCCTCAAGCACTGCATGGAAGGCATCCCTTCCACCGACCAAGTAGGCAGCAAAAACAAAATGGGCCGGGCGGTGGTGGCGCACGCCTTTAATCCCAGCACGCAGGAGGCAGAGCCAGGCGGATCTCTGTGAGTTCGAGGCCAGCCTGGACTACCAAGTGAGTCCCAGGAAAGGCGCAAAGCTACACAGAGAAACCCTGTCTCGAAAAACCAAAAAAAAAAAAAAAAAAAAAAAAAAAAAATGGACTCCCTTGAGACAACGGTCAGGTCTTTTCAATAGTCACGGCAGTAGACTCTGGCTAAATGCAGTTACACTCGGCATTTACTCGGTAATGCTACTGAAGTAGTAACAAGCAGACAGACCTGTCAATAGGAAACCGTGGAACGGGCAGGGAAGTGCCAGAGTGCAGGAAAAGGACTATTTTTTTTTAAGTCAGCAGTCTTACTGAAGACAAATGGACTAGCATTTACAACTTGAATGAACATAAGCCATGTTGACAGCTTGCTGAAGTCCACAGTCAGAGCCTGGTCGAGGTCACGGCTCAGTAGGTTATAAAAACGCAGTCCAAGATGTCCCCCTGGTAAAGGTTTCTTATTAAAAGTCATGTGACAGTGACAACACAACACAGTTTTACTGTCACACAGTGCGAATGACACTAAATCAACACACATGGGCATGCTGCCAGGGTGTGCCACTGTCACCACAGCCAGGGGACACAGAAGTACACCATCCTCCAGCAAAGCTAGTCCCAACCACTGATCGCCTGTTTCTATCTGTACGTTATCCTCAGGGGACCAGTGGTAAATGCTTGTTTCCAGTTAAACCAGCAACAGCACCTCACACCACCGAATTCCACCAGAACCCATCCGAATAGGGTTTGCCTTTGATTTTCCCTTTTTCATATAAATGCCTGCCTGAGCACAACTGTCAAAGCGCACGTATGAAAAGCTTGGCTGGAAGACAGGGATCTTTTAAAGAATGAAGTAAGCCACTTAGAAGCAACAAGTACTAGGGTATATATTCCTGGCAGGAGAGGAAGAAAACAAGACACCTTTGAGGAGTGTCAATCCCAAGACTCTCCTACTGCCTTGAAGCATTTATACATGACCATTTATTAAGGACCACTGGGACTACTGGGGGATTAAAAGGCAGCCTGGAGGCCAGACTCACATGGAGGCAGACCTAAATGACAAGGTGCAAAGACAGAAACCATGGAGCATTAATTCTATAGGGTCAGGACATCATTGCCCGGGCCTGACTTGAAACTCCAGCAGACTCTGCATGGGCAGGTCCCCAGACAAAATCGAGAAGAGCATTTGAGTTCAGGGAACTAAAACAGTCCAGCTCCTGAAGGGGCTCCATGAAAGACGAGGACTCACTTTCTTCACAACTGACTCTCAGCCTAGACCAGGCCCCGAGCTCAGCGGATAGGGAATGTTCAGAGACTGAGGAAGAACGGATGAAATCAGACTGGAGAGACACAACGACCACAGGGCCATAGAGGGTATCACATCATCCACCAGGGAGCAAGCCCTTTTCTTTCCATTAAAAACATATATATATATATATATATATATATATATATATATATATATATATATATAGAGAGAGAGAGAGAGAGAGAGAGAGAGAGAGAGAGAGAGAGAGGGAGAGAGAGAGAGAGTGTGTGTGTGTGTGTGTGCGCGCGCGCGCGTGCGCGTGCACAGATGCCAACAAAGACAAGAAGAGGCTATCAATCCTATGGAGACAGTTAAAAGCAGTTATGAGTCATCTAACATGGTACTGAGAACTGAACTTGGATCCCTTGAAAGAGCAGCAAATACTCTTAGCCATAGTCCCTTGTCTCCTGCTCCAAATCTCCTCCTCCTCCTCTTCCTCCTCCTCCTTCTTCTCCTCCCCCTCCTCCTCCTCCCCCTCCTCCTCCTCCTCTTTCTCCTCCTTCTTTTTGGTTTTTCGAGACAGGTTTTTTTTATGTAGCCTTGGCTGTCCTAGAACTCACTCTGTAGACCAGGCTGGCCTCAAACTCAGAGATCTGCCTGCCTCTGTCTCCCTAGTGCTGGGATTAAAGGTCTGTGCTACCACCACAGCCCAGCAAGCTCTCTTTTTTTCCTAGAGCACCTGGGTTGAGGGAGTTGATGCCCAAAAAGGAATAGCACTTAGGGGATGATGCCTAGAACCCCATAAAAATGGGACAAAGTGAAACAGGACAAATGGAAGGTAGAATGGCCATCATAGGATTTAAGAACTATGTGGGGAGGACTCAGTATGTGTGCGTGTGTATGTGTGTGTCTGCCCAAACACACATGCATGTGGGCATATTTGTAACAGGAGCTGCTAAGATGACTCCTAATTTTAGGAAAGTCAGGTTTAGAGTAAGTACACTTCAAGTGTGTTACAGCTGAGACACTTACAAAGAAATGTTCAGGAGGTAGTTAGACAGAGCCATGGTGCTCCAGAGAAGGTCTTAGGTGTTAATGAAACCACTGCTGTGACAGATGTGCACAGCACAGCTCCCAGGGCTCCAGCTGGCTGGGGTCACTGGAACTGCGTTCCATTACTATAGCGGATTTCTGGCCAACAAACATACTCTATTGTGAGGGGTACCTCTTCCAAATTCATCATCATCACTGACAGGTAACAGGCTTGCCAGAGGAGCTGAGAGGAGACTTGGGAAGGAGAAGGGGAGAAGGCAGATGACAAAAGAGAGGAATACCCAGCAAGTCTACTTGGGGTAGGCCTCATTTAAAACTGATCTATAAAAATTTTTTTACAACCAGTTAAGATCCCACCACTTTAATAAGTTCTTAAGTGGTCTTAACAGGGTCTATGAGGTCAACGATAGCTAGAGTTTAATAACAACAAAGCTTCCTCCTCTCTCCAGAGCTCAGTGTCCCTCTGGCTGGCGGGATCCAGAGTTCTACTTCTCACCCACAGGTATCCAACGCCTTTTCACACTAGGACACGACACTGTCATCTACAAATGTGCCGGGCCGTATTCATCCCTATGCTGAAATGCATGCAGCCTGTGAGCAACAGGTCAGACCCTCCTGCCAGACAATGACGGTGGTCGTGGTGCAGGACACCTCTAAACAACCACACTTCCATGTACACAGTTTCCCACCCTTCTGAAATCATGTAAGACCAGAATAAAAGCCACGGAGGACATTTTCTAGTGGCTTTTCTAACACTTGAACACCTACAATGCCAGAACACTGGTGTGTCGCTCTGTCAGGGCACACCACATCAAACCAGATGTTTAGAAATGAAAGCGCAGTTGCTTGTCCCTCCAGGGACATAGGACATTTGGAGACTAGGGCTGGGATGCTACTGGCATCCAGGAAGTGGAAGCCAATGGTGTACTGAGCGATGTACAGTACACAAGACAGTCCCCACAACAGAGGAGGATGTGGCCCATGATGCCATCAGTGATGAGGCTGAAAAAAAAAAGTGTGTCACACTGTGAGCTCCAGGATGCCTAGACCCAGTGGAGTTCTTGGTGCTTAACAACAGTGTTTGATGACACGAAATCACATGGGAGATGGCTGCCACTATCTCATGAAGAGATGGGCCACAATTCCATCAGTTCATTTCCCACACAGAGACTGCCTTCCTTCCAAGAGTGCTTTCAAATGACGTTAAGATCATTAGAAATCTAATGGGTGCATTCAGTGTGTGCTTTTTAAAAATGCTTTATAAGCAAATGTTATTTCTACATAATAATGGATCTTATTACGGCATTTTCATGAGGTATTTTGAACATACTCACACACACACCCATCACTCTCTCTTGTCCCATCTTACTCCCATTAATCTCTTTCCTCTTTCCAACTAGCCCTTTCTACTTTTATGCTGTGTGTGTGCATGTGTGCGAGCATGTGTGTGTGAGCGTGTGTGTGTGTGTGTGTGTGTGTGTGTGTGTGTGTGTGTGTGTGAGAGAGAGAGAGAGAGAGAGAGAGAGACAGAGAGAGAGAGAGACAGACAGACAGGCGGATGGACACTGGGACACCCCCACCCCAATGACTTTCATTAAGATTGTTTACTAGGGCATAGGTACCTTACTATTGGCTAGACCACTGAAGAAAATGTCACCCTCCCTCATCAGCCATCAACTACCTATAAATCCTCAGGGAGGGTTGGGGGGGCCCCATGAGAACTCCCCACCCCCAACACCATTTCATGACCGAGTGTTAACACAGCTTATGCAGGTAATCAGAGCCGCTTTGAGCTCAAGAGTACAATGTAAGTGCTTTTCTATGAAGCAAATTCTGTCATTTCTATCAAATTCTTGCCCCAAAGACAGTCTTTAGGAAGAACCCCTATTATTTCCAAGGACCACATAAATAATAGCAATGCCTATTCACTACCACGAAATATAAACAGAGTCATTTTGATCATTGTTCCTCAGCATATTAATATGTGCAAATTAATATTCTGCCAGTTAACTAGGACTAATGAAGAGCTTCAACAGAAGCAAGTGAGATCAGAAGCTAACAGAGGTGAGTCAACCTCACTGGGTCCTCACGTCTTCTAACCAATTCCTGCTTCCCATTCCTGACCCCAACTGCCATTCACGCCCATTCTCAAAATCCTAATGAGGGTAAATGACTCTCACACATTTATTAATGAGGCATCCAGTTTAACTTTGTCATTTGCTCAGATCCTGGCACGAAATTTAATGGTGTTTTAAAATTGTAAGGTCCTTTCATTTGTCCTGTCACCACACTAAACACAACAAACATGTTTCTCTCAGAAGCCTTAGACCACCATGCTCTCGCCTTCCCTGGAAAAAGAGATGGGCTATGTCTGTCCCAGACTATCACCCTCAATCCTAAAGCCCTTCTGTCCTCATGTTGAAAGGGGAGATATTGGGCTATATCTGCCCTAAGTGTCAGCTGCCCGGGAAGCATGACAACGGCTGAATGTATTTTCATGGGACATAAATCACTCGCTCACTACATGCCACCTTACAAAGCTGCTTCTCATGAACACCACATCCTGCACAATATGGCTCGTCATATCCTCTGTGACAGTTGTGAGCAAAGGGACCGTTTTCATGAGGAGATAAACGGCATTTTCCTTTTAGAGACAGACTTCTCCTTCTCCCTGCACGATGAAATTTATTTTATTAAAATCACAGTCACATCCAATTCCCACATGTCAGTTAAAATTTCAAATATACGCTCATGCTTCATGTAACGGTTGAGTGTTTCAGCAAGACTCTTAAAATCATACTTAGCTGATCACTGCTTAATGTGGCTCTGAGTGTTTCAGCTCTCCTGCTGTCAGGATTTTATACACAAACTTTGGAGCAACTTTTCAGCCTCTTTCGGGAGAGGCTGTCTACGAAGATTTGAGGTCAGACAGGGTGACACAGGCCTATAATCCCAAAGCACAGGGGGCTATGGCAAGAGGATCATGAGTTCAAGGTTAGCCTGGACTATATCTATAGTGAGGCCCTGTGAACACATATTTGCTGACTGGGAAATTCTATATAGACCTCTTAAACTCACTGAATCCTCTTGAAAGTAATTCATTGAGAGAACCATGATCAAGACACTGTTGATGCGGAAACACCATCTAACTCTGCTGCTTCCTCAAGTCACTATGCCTCTTCTCCAAAGTTAATCTATTGTACCTTTTATCACACGCGGCCGAGTTCCCCAGAAGTTGCGTGAAAAATGGCATGCGCAATAGTCCCAGGCAAGAAAGCCCCGAGACTGGTCAGACTGGGCCCCATGCTCGTATCGCTCAGCTGGCCCAGGGCAAACACTTACCTGTGTGCCCCGTGAAGACAGAAAGTAATGCTGTCATGCAGCAGCCCTATCCCACACTACTCAGCTGTCTGTGAGCTCCGCGCCCCAGGCTCTCCGGGAACTCACTACGCAATTTAAGATAGGCCTGGAGAGAAAGTTAGTGAGCATCAGTGGCCAAAAGGAACCGGGGGTGGGGGGTGAGGGGTGGGGGGGTGGGGGGTGGGGGGTGGGGAAGCACTCTGGTTTCAGTGAGAAGAGGAAGACAAGGCAGAGCGTGGGTCAAATGGAAAAGATGGAGGAGAGGAAGGGGCTGGGTCTGCTATGTGGAAATGAGAAAGCCTCTAGGTCCAGGGAGCTGGCTCAGGGGGCAAGAGCCCTCGCTGCCAAGCCTGACAAACCAAGTTCAATCCCCAGTACCCACACAGGTAAAAGGAGAAAACCAGCTCCTGCATGCTGTCCTCGGTACCCCACAACCTTGCCATAGCATGCTGCTGTCCTGCAGCTAAATGTAATTTTTCAAAAAATTTAAGCTAAATGTCAGCCTCACTCTGGCTCTTGGAATTCTGAACTCTTCTTCCTAGGGTCAAGAGAAGCAGGACTCGTGGAGCAGAGTGAGAGTTACAGGTACTAACTGGTTCCATGCAGAGCAGGCCCTGTGTTTTTCTGAAGTGGCTGGAGGTGGTGGTGAAGGAGTGGGGGTCGGCTAAAACAAGCCTCAAGGGAGAACAAGAAGGCACCGGGGGACTCACTCACGCCACAACCCCCAGGACAGACAGACCACGGCAGGGGCCTGAGCATGCGGTTTCCACGTCAGGCTAGAGCCCAGCTGCAGCAGCCCTGTGAAAGAAAGATGCCATAGAGGAGGAGGTGAAGGCCAGAGCCAGTGAAGAGGGTGACAAATTGGTGCTCTGGTGCCACAAGCAGCAGGCTTGTTTTCTCCGGGGAGCTGAGGCTGTTAGAGGCTTTTACAGGGGAAGCCCAGCTGCTGGGAAGCAGGCAGGCGGCCTGTGTGCGCTGCACCTTACTCTCAAAGGCTGGGATTCTGTTACCACCGGTCCAGCAGGGATGCGGTGACTCACACTGAGATACTGGTCTCAGGGACGGTGGGAGGCAGGGCCTTGGATAGGGGCAGGGCATACTGGATGGGAGAGTCAAGCCCAGGAATGCACTCCCTGCAGACCAATAATGCTGGTTTGGCTTCCGGCAGAGGCAGCAAACGCTACAGAGGATTGCTGTGGAATCTTCTGTCTGCAGCCTGCACCAAGTGTGGGGGGACCTGGGGGCTCCTGGTCAGGGCAGAAACAAAGTTGCCCCCAGGGGCTCCCCAACAGACCCTTATAAAGGAGTGATTGGCAAATGACTTCTGTCTAGCATAAATCTGTTCCCCCCCCCCAAGTCGCTCTACTCTCAGCCCCAAAATTAAACAGCAAGGATCAGCTGAGCCTCCAGTCACTTGCTAGGTTCATGAAGGCTCAGGAGAATGAAGCGATGCCCCCCGCCACTGCCTAGGAGTCCATCAGCCAGTGAGTGGGAAATGAAAATATGGTACACGTAAACAATGGAATTTCACACAGTCACAAAGAAAAAGAAATTATGAATATGAAATAAAATGGATGGAACTGGAAATTATTATATTAAATGCTGTAATCCAGGCTCAGAAAAGACAAAAACAAGTTCTCATGCAGATCCTAGCTTCTCGTGCGTCAATGCGTGCATGCATGATTGTGTGCATATGTCCGTGCGTGTGCGTGTGCGCGCGCGCGTGTGTGTGTGTATGTGTGTGTGTGTGTGTGTGTGTGTGTGTGGTGAGTGAATGAGTATAGATAGAAGCCAGGAAACTAGAAAGGGGCACAGGAAAGAGGAAAGTTGGCTTTAAGGGTAGGGTGAAGGAGGGTAATAGAACACATGATATCAAAGGGAGATGGGGAGACGGAGAAAGAGGGGCAACCAAAACTAATTATGTATGAAAATTCCATAAAAAATCCTGTTACTTTGCATGCTAATTAAAAAAAATGGTGAAGGGTACTCCTGGTCTTCAAGGGGCTTAGTGCCACTCAGGCCACTGTGGGTGGTCTCTGAGAGTGGACAGTCAGCCATCATTTAAACAGCACAAATCAGCATTGTTTATAGCAAACACACATGAAGAACAGAAGAAAATGTTCTGGAGAAACTGAGCATGCTCACTGCCACCAAATTCACAATATTAAAGAGGAGTCATGTATTTCATAATAATGTCCTGTCAGCTGGACAAATATACAAGAGTGGTCCCTGAGGGGTCCACTGTCTGTGATAAAATGCGGCCATCTCGGTTTAGGTGAGTGCTCTATGATCAAACAACAGTGAAATCACCTAACTATATATCTTGTTACCGTTGGACCTAGCAAGAAGTTTGGATGGTCGCTCGTGTGATTGGAGAGGTGGGGGAGGGGGGTCTGTTTACAAAGAAAGTTTCTACAGAATCATCTAGAAAACTCATGAAGCCCGTTTTGCAATGAGCCAGAGTTTAGCCAAGCAACACAGCGTGGCTGCTGATCACAGCAGACAGGTCTGCTTCTAGTACCTGCTTGAGACCCTTGGGAGTTCAGAGACGACAGGCAGGAGAAGGGGAGAGGAGAAGGTGCTGGAAGCAGCTTGGGAAAGCAGGTAGGTGTGTCTGAGAGACAGAGATACAGAAACACTCCGGGCTCACGCCAGGGAGAGAGAAGGTCAATCCGGACTCCAGCCGGGTGCACTAGAGGACAACAGAAATTCGGTGCAGGGGAAAAGAGGCCCGGGGTTCTACCAGCCCGGGGCTTCACTTTCTTCACCTGTAAAGCAGGGTTAACAATACAGCATTGTATCTGAAGTGTTTGAGGCCAAATGTGGTTTGGACTTGGGAGCTCTTTAGGATTCTGGACTATTTGCATAGACTTTATAGATTTAACATCCCTAACCTGAAAATCCAAAGCACCTCGGATTTCAATTTTATGACTAGAAATGTCTTTGTTTAAGAGGATTAAATGGAAGTGTATGCAAAGTGCTTGGGCTTCAAGATGAAGTTGTGACCTAGGGAGCATCCTGAACAGATACGGAAAGTGAACCAATGCCCCTTTCTTTGGAGATGGTCCAGGTGGGATTTTAGAGCTCAGGACACTTCAGCAGAGACACACTGATAGGTTATGTTAGGACCATGACCCAGACCCCTTATTTATAGGGAGAAGAGCAGAAAAGCAGGCTGGCTGGCTCAGAGAGGCTGACCAAGGGTCTTGGAAACAGGCAAAGAAAGGGAGAGCGCCATCTCTGGAGTCTAGCCTTAAAAGGCTTTTAGGGGAAGAAGATGGGGGCAGGGGGACCGTGGAGCTTTGAAACGAGGAAAACAATTCCGCTCTCAGAGTTGAACTTTAAGAATCAGATGTGCATCAACCCCTCTACACACCACACACACACACACACACACACACACACACACACACACACACACACACTGTCCCACTCCCCCTACCCCCCCAAGGCCCATAAAGTTGAAAGTTTGAAGTCTAGGACTGAGAACATCGATCAGAAGGGGCCTGACTTGAAACTAGATATGCAAAGCAAATACTCAAAGAGAACAGCAACGGCCGTGCACTCAGACCAGCATCCATAGCAAAAGGGCCACGAGCAATGTTAGGACCCACCATGGACAAAGACACAGCAGCTAAAGCCACCTTACTCAGTGCCTGCCACACTGGAGGCCCCCGATCACGATGGAGACACTGGGGACTTAACCCGATGCCATCTGACACTAGACTTCTCTGTTTTCACTCCACGTGGGCCAACAAAGCATCTATGACTTGAGTCCCGACGGGGCCTGGCTAACAGGAGGAGAATGTGTCCTGGCCGTTCCCACACCAAGAATTCCAGGTCACCGAAGGGAACTAGAAACAGCTTGAGTCTGGCTCAAGTCAGTAGGCTATGATCTGGTTTTTATGCAGCCACTCTCTGGGTGGGTTATCAAGATGGAGATGTCAGCCCTTTTTATGTTCAGGGTGGAGCGTAAGGGGCAGAGGGCCATGAGGCACCAAGGACATTTGCTGAAACACACTGCCTGCAGGGAAGCCTTAACGGCAGAGAGGGTGGAAAACTGGGTCAGCAAGGGAGCTCAGCGGTCACAGATGGAAGGTGACCAGAAGTGTCCACCAGGGCAGTGGCAATGGCAGTGGGAACAGAAGAAAGGAAGACAGGAAGACGATACAGAGGAGCCTCGGGGGAGTGTGTTTGTTTCATTTCTTGTTGCCGTGACAAGTGACAAACTGGCCAGAGCAACTTAAGGAAAGGGTTTCTCTGGGCTCCCAGAGGGCACCATCCATGATGGTGGGGAGGACCCACGGAGTGGGGCAGCTGGTCATGGTGTACACCTCTCCAGGATGCATACAGAGGGGGCGGGGCAGCCGGTCATGGTGCATACCCCTCCAGGATGCATACAGAGGGAGTGAGGCAGCTGGTCATGGTGCACACCCCTCCAGGATGCAGAGAGAGGGGGCGGGGCAGCCGGTCATGGTGCATACCCTTCCAGGATGCATACAGAGGGGGCGGGGCAGCCGGTCATGGTGCATACCCCTCCAGGATGCATACAGAGGGGTCGGGGCAGCCAGTCATGGTGCACACCCCTCCAGGAAGCAGAGAGAGGGGACTGCTGGTGCTCAGTTGGTTTTCTCCTTTTCATTCAGCCCAGGACCCCAGCCCATGAAACAGTTCTGTCCACACTGGAGGCAATTCTCCCCGCTTCAAATCTAATCTAGAAAATCCTCACACACGTGCCATGAGATCCTAGCATGCTGACAATCAATATTAACCATCATGGGGGGAGGCAGATCCAAAGATGACTTTAAGATTTTCTACCCCAGGGCCTCAGAACTTGGGTTTGGTTTGCAGAGCCTGTGTGAGAGGCCAGCACACAGCTGTCTGGTCTAGTGGCTTGTGGAAACCGTAAAGGTATTCTGGAAGCTGCTCACCATGCCTTCCACTCCATAAGTGCTTGTTCGGTTCCTACAGCAGGCATCACTGGGATCCTATGTTCACGACCTTACAGCATAGCAGGGCTCACAGGACAACTCACCATTTTAGTAAATATAGCAAGTGCTGCATCAGGAGTACACACAGAGCACAGCAAATAACAAACTCTGTGGGGGACAGAACCGGGTTGTTCAATCAAAAGATTTAGCTTAAGTTTAGGGAGAAGAATCAATGTCTTTTATTTTTTTCATCTTTTTGAGGGGTGTGTGTGTGTGTGTGTGTGTGTGTGTGTGTGTGTGTGTGTGTTATAATGTATGTATGTGTAAATGTGTTTACGTGTATGAATATGGCTGTGCACATGCCGCAGAGCATGTGGGGAGGTGAGAGGACACCCTCCAGTGTCAGCCCTCACCTTTGGCCTCATTTCAGGTGGGGTCTCTTGTCTACCACTGCATATGCCAGGCTGGCTGGTCTGAGCGCTTCTGGGGACTCTCTGTCTCTGCCTCCCATCTCCCTGTAAGAATGACGGGATTAAAGATGCATGCTGCCATCGCGGGCTTTACGTGGGTTCTTGAGGAATCCAACTCAGATCCTCACGTTTGCACAGAGTACTGAGCCAGTTTATTTATTTATTATTTGTGTGTGTGTGTGTGTGTATCAGAGTATATATGTACCACATGATCCTGTAGATGTCAGAAGAGGGTGTCAGAGTCTCTGAAACTGGAGTTAAAGGTGGTTGTGAGCACCATGTGGGTGCTAGGAATCAAACCCCAGTCCTCTGCAAGAACAGCGAGTGCTCTTGAGCACTGAGCCATCTCTCCAGCCCCTCTGTTTGAAGTTTTAAATCCACAGAAATGGCTAATTTCCTATGAGACATCAACAGTATCTCAGCTTTATGTCCTTTCGTCATAAGGGTGATGACAGAGAAATGCCAAGGGGTCTAGGAAATCTGACCTAGTCTGCTCCACTGCAGGAGCATGTGGAGAAACTCCCGAGGATAACACAGGCACACGCCAGATCGGTGACAGCACAAAGCAAGGCAGACAGCTGGAGCTTGGGGCCAAAACACAAACCCTGGGGCACTGCCCACGCAAAGACCACATGCTCGTTCACTTCATCATCGGACACTAAATTTCCAAACTGCAACTCGTGCGAATTCCCCATTCATTGAGCATCTAAGACGATTGCAGGACATGGTTATCTCATGTCCAAATGACATTTCCAAGGGTAAGGTCAAGTGTACAGATGGCGGAGAGCACAGCAGGACTGCCTATCCATTCTAGATAGAGCAGAACCTCCTCCATCCCTGGAGAGGATCAACAGTAGGGGAAATTACAGCTGAGAACACGGCACAGTGGGTATTTTAAAAACGCAGACAAACAGTGAGAGGCAGAAATACAGAAAGCTATGCCCAGCCTCTGTCTTTCCCCCTTACCCTCATTTCCACTTATCTCTGCACAATTCTCTGCTGTCTTTGCAGACTTGATGATCCAGGAGCAAATATCTCAACTATGCTCCTCACTCTTGGCCTCTGGTAGACCGCGCATGGTGGGTATGTTCTTCAGTGGCCCCACTGGCCCACACTGAGGGCTGTCATGGGTCTGCCTTAAACATTTTCTTACTGTATTTGCTGTGGGGATTTTGCTAAAGATCTGGTCTGAAATGCCTGGAGTTAGGGAAGCCCTGGGAGAGTGTTCAAGATCTATGAGGAATAACTATTCAATATTGGCCGGGAATGAGCCTAGCCCATTTATTACAAAGAGAGCTTACTGCCACTTGTGCAGAGAGGGGAATGCCCCTTTAGGAGAACTCAGATCCACGAGGAGGAATCTGTCCATCGTTAACTGTTGCTATGTTTGGGGGCGGGGGGTGGAAATGTAGTTCAACTTCAGTGAGTAGGTGAAATATGAGCTAAACCTTTAAAGGCTCGAGGTTGGCTGTTTTTGGTGATAAGGATTACCTTAGGGATTAATGAATTAAGAGAGCTGGAAAGCTAAAAACCTCCTTTCTGCATCATTCAATTCGGTTCAACACATATTTTCCCAGGCCAAGTGAACCATTTGCCTTGGCCCAAGCCCTTGGCCTTTTAAAATGATGACATTGTGGCCGGTTTTGTAACTATGATTTATGCTTGAGTCTGTAGACCGTGGGTCAGATTAATTCAGTGCTGCCCTGAGGGACCTAGTTGTTGAAGAACTGGTGCCTCCATATCCAGCAGCTGTGTCAATGACCCACCACAGCCCCGAGAGCCCACGTGTTCCCCGCAGTATTGTTTCAAATCACAGAAATACTTTGGAGATAATCTTTATTCACAATTCGCTGAAAAAGGAAGACAAACCAGCCCAAGATCCATAACACTTGGTACTGATGCTGCTTGTCAGTGGGTGATACGAGATCAGTATTTAACAGTTTGGGAATTCTTCGCCACGTCAATCAAAGCAGCGCCGCATGGCCGTTCCGCACCATTTCAAGTGATGATTTAAATTCGTTTCCAGTTGTCTATGTTAGAGTGGACTTTCTGCGCTTTGAAACCGGCTGTTTCTCCACGCAGCGTTTTAAAATGCAGTAGATGGGAGTGAGGAGAAGTGTTCCTGAGATGTATTTGCTTATGTATACTTCTCCTCATCTCTCCAGGTCCAACCACAGAGGACACACGCAATTCTGGATGTAATGCCTGCACACTCGGTGTCCCCAAGGCCCCTTCAGAACTTCGTAGACATTTTTAATGTTGCTTAAGTTGGTAGCCATGGACAGAACAAAGGAAAACACCTCTATGCTGAAAGGAAACAGGGCAGAAACGCCTTGGCATGCACCCCTGAGGACCCCTCACCTCACGGGAAAAATGTGTATCATTTTCTTTGGATCCGCGTTGATGAAAACAACATATGGTTGCTTTTATGAGGACTTAGAGACAGATGGTAACCTATAGGCTAATTATGCCGTGGGCAACATTCTTTAAACAAATCACTGCAATTGTGACACGGCTCTTACTCATGAGGTAGACAATCTGGATTGTTTATTGTCACACCACGTAAACATGTGCCAGGTGAAGGAGGAAAGGTGCTACCCGAGGGAGCCTATTTATAGTGTCTTTTCATTTGCATATTGATCTTCCGGGCCAAAAGAACAAAGGAAGTCAAGAAATTAAAGAGAATACACTAAACCATCAGCTGAGGGGAGGGTGTAGCTCAGCGGGGCCCTGGAGGGCTCGTGTGTGTAAAGCCCTGGATTCAGCTCCCTACCCACGGACAAACCAACAGAGCCAAACCCTCCCGTCACCCCAGGACTGTTTCCTTGGGGGACTTCTACCTGTGTCAACATTCTTTTAATCACCTGGAACGGAACCTTCTGATGTTCCTGCCATCTGAAAGCAGGCTGTCCAGAACAGCAGCAGCAGCAGGCTTTGGATGAGCCAAGTGGGCAGGTCATCCCTCAGAGTTCTGCATGGCTCCCCTCTGCCCATGCCTGTCCCTTCCTGTTCAAGATTGCTGCCACACACCCGCTCCTTCTCTTTCTCGGCATCTCCTTTCCCTCGCTTAAATACTCTACATTACACCTTTGGCCTGAGGTATTGTGTGTGTTTTGAAGTTTTATTAGTGAGTGTGCCCTTCCACAGGGGGAGCTTCACCAGGGCAAGGGACTCAGTCTGTTCTCTGCTGTGAGAGAGCTGCATATTACAGGGTCAAATGTTTGCAGAAGTAAGGCAGCGACTCATTAAAACCCTACAACACAAACATTGTCCTTTCTGGTTTGTAGACATGCCACACAGGCCCGGTGTGCGCACTGACCACGGACTCCGATTGTTGTTCCCATCCCGTCCTTGAGAACAGATCAGGGGGGTCACTGCCATGTTTTCCATCTCCAGTCCAACTCTCTGATGTGCACTTTTTTTCCAACTATATGAGCCAACTAATTCAGCCAAGGAGGGGTCACTAGGCAGGCTTGTTCCTGGCCAGCAGCCTAAATGGTGGGTGTTTCCCCGTCCATCCTGTTACATAGGTTTAGCTGAGGGAACTGACCATGGTTTGAATCCAGGTCTGTTTGGCATCCAGCCTCCTCCTCGGCTCCACCAGGAGTGGCTGACTCCTCACACACAAGACTCTCGATTCGGTGTTGTTTCTTAAACCTCACAAAACCGCAGTACATGCATTTCTTACTTATCTGATGGAGAAACTTTATGTAAAACTTCATGTAACAGTAGTTAGCTTAGTGGTGCCTTTAATTAGTTTTTCTTAGTTTTACTAATACTGTAAATTTGGGAAATCGCCCAGGACAGCGGGCGGGAGACCTTTTTCTCTGGAGCAGTGTTTGCCAGCCCTCTGCAGACTCCGATCCCCCACGGCCACCTCTACACTATGCACCTCACGCTCTGAGAAGTTTCCCTCTTCACACTGTTTCATTTCTTCCCTGGCCAGCTGGCTAACTTTGATTTGTTGGGACTGCTCCTGGCCACCTCTTCCTCTTTGTGGCTTTGTTAAAAGTCCCTGGTGTGGAATCAGGCTTGCTAGAACCTGTAAGAATGAGGGACATGGCCGGATACATTCTGACTGGTCTGTAGGAATTTACTCTACATAGGTTTGGTTGGTTGGTTTTAGACCTTGGAAGGCCGGGTCCTTGCATCTTTTCAAGGACTTGGGTCAGGTGAGGAATAGCATGCACCACTCTCGGGGAGGTTGGGCTCGGTTCTTAGGTGGGGCATGGCTGTGAAGGGGGGAATGTTTACCAGAGCAGAGGTAGCCCGATGAGATCTTAAACCTGACTGAGGGTACAGATGGTAGCACTAAGGCTGATGGGAAGGTTGGCTTCCTGTTGATGTTTCCTCGAGTTCTCATCTCTGATTGGGTCCCTCGTCTCTGCCTGAGCCACGCTGGTGTCCAGACGGCTTGAGCACTGCATTGTGTGTATTCATGCCTGCAGCTTGCTTTCTTCCCGACTCTGCTAACAGCTGAGATTTGCAGTCAGCATTTGTATGTGTCCCACAAGCAAGGCAGGCTTTCACTGCAGTTTTTCTAGGACAGGGAAGTGAAGTTTTCAGCCTTTCTGGCATTCTGTTGCGTTATATTGTTTAGTTTTGTTTTATGGTCATGCTGGTTTTCCGCACAGATCCCAGCCTTTAAAACTGCTGTTGATGCAGGAATCTACAGCCCACATCCCAGGGTGTACCAAGGTCCCTGCTGGTGTATCTTCACCCATTTGCCATTGCTAGTGTCCTTTCCCCGTGACTGGGTGGAAAAGCCACCAGAGGAAATGAAGTATTTCTCCTGCTGTCCATCAGTCTGTCCATTCATCTGCCTGTGTTTTCAGACAAAATTTGTGTAGCCTATACCTGGACCTAGAGGTTCCCTATCTGCAAACTGAAATAATCACAGCTCAAAAATCCTAGGGAAAAAAAAGCCCCTGTACAAACATCAACAGACTTGTCCTTTGCCATTTTCCCTAAACAGCACAGTGCAGTTACCACCTCTGTGACATGTACACTATGCTGGGCACTGCGAGTAGTTGAGATGATTAGAAGCGTCCAAGAGGCTGTGTGCAGGCTCTCTGGGAACACCCCTGTCCGGCAGAAGCTCAGTGGCCATCCAAGTGGTCCATTAAGATCTCCCTCCCCCATGCAATGTCCCAACATGTCCCAGCTAGAAGAAACAGTACAGACCCGGCTTCCTATCATGGCCTACGCCATACTCTCAATCCTGGTTTCATCTTTCCTAAAACTGAAATGCCCTCTCCTTACTCCTATTCTAGGTAACTAAGACTATTGAACACAAGCATGAAGACTGCTCAGAGAGGCCTGAGCCCAGCTCGCAGTTAATGACACCACTCGTGAGGAGTTAGAAGACTTCTGCACAGGTAGGCCTGAATTTTAAAAGCCAGTCTATACGGCCTTTGGCCACTCCCCAGAGCATTTTATGTATCTGAATGAGAAATGAATATGGAAAGCTTGGGACCGAGGAGATGGCTCAACAAATAAACGTGCCATTCAAGTGTGAGTTCTGGTGGGTGTGGGAGCTGGTCTGTGATCCCCGTCAGTGCTCTGGTGGTGGACACAGGGAGTTCCTAGCTCAAGGGGAACAGACTAGCTGAACTGGTGAGGTGTGGGTTTAGAGTGACACCTTGTCTCAGTAAATGACGTGAAGAGCGATCAAGAGAAGACACTCAACATCAACCTGGCTTCTTTACACAGGTGTATACACGTGCATGCGCACAAGAACATATAAACACACACACACACACATACACACACACACACCACATACACACACAACACATAACACACAGAACACATATACATACACACACATACACACAAAACATACACAACACACATACACACAACATACACACAAAACATACACAACACACACATACACACAACACACATACAAACACACAAACACATACACAACACACACAACACATATACATACACACAAACACACAAAATATACACAACACACATACACACAACACACACATACACACAACACACACATACACACAACACGCACGTACACACACCACACATACAAACAAACACACACATACAAATAACACATACACAACACATATACATACACACACATACACATATACATACACAACACATACACACACCACACATACACACACCACACACACACACACAACACAACACATACACACAACAAATACACAACACACACACATACACACCACAGACACACAAAACATACACACAACATAACACAATACACATACATACACACACACACAACACAACACATACACACAAATACACACCACAGACACATACACACCACAGACACACAAAACATACACACAACATAACACAATACACATACACACACACACACACACACACACACACACACACACACACACACACACACACACGGGCAGAGTGGGAGCCTCGGGAAACAGCTGCCACAGCTTTCCTGCTTGTCTTTTTCTCCTGTTAAGGTCTGTTCCAGCTAGTCAGAGCAACGGGGGTTAATTCCAGAGCTTTGTTTCCTTACATTAGACAGCAGGACAAAGAATAACACTCAACAATTTTCTGTCTTAATTCACAACAATAACAATCCCCTTTTAAAAAAATCTCCTAAAAATAAAAACTCCTTAAAGGCTTCCCTCTCCCCTAAATAATCAACACATTATACATCTACACAATATTCTGAAAACTTTTTCTGTTTCATCAGAAACTAAAATACCCTATTTCATTTGATGCTGGTTCATGTATCTGCTTATTATATTTCCTTTCTCTCTCTCGGAAGGGTTAGAGTGTTTTATCATCTTCTAGATGATCATATAATTTACAAGAGGATAAAAGAGATCAAACAGTATTATTTTTTCTCCTCACAATTTATATACACAATCTACTTTTCCAATGTTATTAAGACTTCAGTATCAAATCTATTTTATACACACACTTACCACCCAAAAGAGCAAAATCCACAACAGAATTAGGACTAGAAAAGCAATTAACTTTATATCTTCTTTCATGCCATTACCTGCATCAGTCCCTCCTCATCCCCTTATACTTAGCCTTTCTTGTACTCTTTTCCTTCATGCTAAGAAAAAGCTTCAAATCTTTCAGTTAAGTCCAAATCAATCAGCAATATTATGGAACTTAAATCCAAATATCCACAAATTTTGCTTTTTAATAAAAAAATTAATCAGCAATACTATGAAATTTAAATCTAAATATCCACATATTTTGCTTTTTAATGAAAAAAATTTAAAATAACCTAGGTGTACATTAACCAAAGTAGGTCATCTATGATAACCACACAGTGCAGACTCTGTGTTCCAAAAAATGTCACGTCTAATGATTCTTAAACATGTATTTACTTACTACATTTTATTGAGTCTCCTCATTCAGTATTCGTGGCTATAGAAAATAACTGCTTTAAGGTCTATTTAAAAATAGAATCCCTGGAGGCTGTGTTTTAGCCATGAAACTCCAGGACCCTCACCGTGGGGCTTTTTCAACTCTAGGTTTCTGCTACTATGAAATACATGCTCTTCCCTCGCAGAATCTCTCCGACATTGACTCCGAGCCCTTAGAGGACCATGACCTACCATTATGCAAGTGATGTAATTTGCCCCAAGGTGGGGGGAACTTTCTTAAGCTGTGTTCTATATTAGGGGCCATTTATTTGAGACCTTTTCTATACCGACATGCTTATGATGTTTAGCACATCTGACCAGAGGTTCACAATGGACCTGAGAAAGGATGGCACAATAAGGACAACCTGAAGACCAAGTTGGGGGGTGGGGGTGGGGTGGCCTGGTTTGGAGGAACACTGGTTTGAGTCTGACCTTGAAGCTCAAATCCAGGGCTGCTATGCACTGGCATTGTCATTGGGGGACAACTTGGAAATGAGGTTATCCCAATGCTAATTCTTATTCTGGACTGGCTGAGGAGAACCTTGAACTTCCACTTCCAATCTTCCTGCTTCTACTCCCAGGGACCGGGCTTACAGGCAGGGGCCACCACACTCAGTTCATGCGTTTCTGGGGACTGAACTCAGGGTCCCTTGCGATCATAGCAAAGGCTCTACCACCCGAGCTACTCAGATGGGTGCTGGGTTGGTATAAAGAGATAAAGGGAGTGGCTGTGATGCCCTCAGCATGGTGCTTGGCACGTGGGAAGCCATTAGCACTAAACCCTTTTAGAGACCAGTTTATCAGTTCAGGACTAAGAACGCCGGGCGTCACCGACACACAATCCTTAGTTATACCTTTTTCCCGGCAGCTGCCTGCATCGCATCGGATCACAAGACTCACCACACATCCTGGTTTTATTTTATCGGCACTTATTAATTCTGGGGAGTTAATTAAAAAGTGGAATTTATTTTAGGAAAGGAATGCAAACAGCAATGGCAAGTTAATCAATTATGCAAAGCTGTATGGTCAGGAGGCAGACCAAGGCTCACAAAGCCTCCTCCTGAGACAGGAACTTGCAACATGAGCAGAAACCCTGTCACCTTTATCGCTGACAGCTGTGAAGGAGTTCACTCATGGATCCAGGCCCCAAATACTTACACTTTGATAAGAGAAAATAATCCTGAAGGGACTCTCAGCTCATCTATTCCAAGACAAATTCTCCTCTCAGCTCTGTTCCAAGAAACCATGCCTGGACAACTATATACGTGTGTGTGTGTGTGTGTGTGTGTGTGTGTGTGTGTGTGTGTGTGTGTAATTTGCCAGCCCCTGTCCTGTGCTGGGCTTTGGGGATAAGATGAAAAAAACAAAACAAAAAACAAAAAAGGGCAGTTACAAGCCCTTTCCAGTCTTGGAACCTGAGAATGATTCCTCTATTTGGAAAGTTCTCTGAGGATAACTTCTCTGGAGCAGAGAAGACTGAGGAGCTACAGCCATGAGATGAGCAGTCTGTGATTATTTCTACCAAAGAAAGAACAGAATGCGCTCCTGCCCGCACAGCTGGATGCTCTTCCCAGTTTTCACCCTTGAACTCGGAGCACTTGACCACAGAAGAAAGAGCAAAATGACTCCAGCACAACTCCACTGGGTAGAGAGCGTCGGCCTGCCTTCCTGCCAGACCCACATGCTCGTCTCCTGCTCAGCTCAACTCAGGAATCCTCTCTGCTGAGCCAAGGGTGATGCTTTCTGAAGACGCACACTGCCCACCCATAGGCCAGCTGAACGCTTCAGGGAGAAGGCAATGGCTGCTTCTCACTTGAGGGTGCCCCCCAAAACACTGGACGGACCCTGTGCTCTTTAACACCTCCACAGCCCTGAGGTCACTACTGATGTCAAGGAAATAAGGACAAGTGAGGCTGGGGCGGGAAGGGGAGGCTCTCTTCTGCACTGGCCACTGAAGTAGAGGACCTGCCACCCACCACTCCCGGTCAGCAGCAGCTGGGTATCCACAGCCCTCCCTCTTCCCTGAGGCCCCAAACTGGCTGTGCCATCCCCCAGCTTCACCCTGGCCTCCACCAGCATCCTCTCAACCCCTCTCCCCTCCCCTCCTCCCCTCCTCCTCTCCTCCATCCTTCTGAAGAACCAAAAGAAAAACGGTTCCCGGCCTCCAAGACAAAGCTGCTGTTTTCACACACAGACCTGCATCGAGCTGTCAGTGAACTGGGTTAGCACCAACTGGATCGGCTGAACAGAAAGGACTCACGGTTCTGTTTTCAGAGAACTGACAGGAAGTAAGCCAAACAGATGAATGCTTAACAAAGGCCAGGGCTCCATTTTCAGCTAAGTTTGATTATCTTTTAACCACTTTTAAAAAAACAACAGTTATTAGTTTCTGCACTAAAACCATTAAGATAGCAAGGCAGACAAGAACACTGTATTACACCCGGTACTTCAGCATGAAGGCTTTCCCACACAGCGGTCTCTCCCTATTATGCTCTTCAAGGGCCCTCTACTCCTAGCTGTCTTGTGGGTTCAGGCCTATCTGGAAGGCAAAGGCTACAGACATGTGTTCAGTCAACTCAGAGTTCCATCGATAGTGTAAAGGGCAGACATTTAAAAACTGGAAAATAATTATGACATTCTCTGTAGGTTTGTGTTTCCTGCCAAACCCGGAGTAAAAGTTTCCATCAACCTTTAAGAGAATTGGCATATCCATAGTATGTGATGGTTGGCCAGGACAGTGTCTGCTTTGTGAGATTTTAACAACATTGTTCTTTCACTAGTGATTTGTGTACAGAATACAGAATATGCTTTCACATTTCCAGCCATGGTGGCAAACATACCTGTCACCTCAGCATCTCGGAAGCAGAGGCAGAATAGTGCACTCCAGGCCAGCCTGGGTTACGTAACAAAAACCTGTCCTAACTTTTTTTAAGGGATAGGAATAAAGTTCAGTTGGTAGAGTGCTTGCCTGGTAGCTGCCCAGTACCATATAAACTCTGTGTGTGTGTGCGCGCATTGCATACCTGTAATCTCATCACTCAGAAGGTAGAATCAGGAGAGTTAAGATTTCATGGTCATCTCTGGCTACCTCTTGAGTTCAAGGACAACCTGAACTATATAGGACCTTTTTTCTAAATAAAATCCTATCTATTTATATAAGAAATCAGACACAGTTGAAAACAAAATTTCAATTACCTTCTTTAAGAAACATAAGCTCTTATTCATCACAGTTATAAACATGCACTTTTCTATGTCGGCTTCATAGAGTCGAGTCACTGAAAAGCTGTTTTAGCTTGTGATCATCCACTGTCACCGAGCTAGTGCTGATGGCCCTGGTGGTGCAAGCAGCATTATCAATCTGGTCCCAACAAAACGTTCACAGAAGCATCAACTCAGCCAGACTGCGGATTCCAGCTTACCTCCCTTACTCTCTTGAAAGCCAGAGAGAGGTTCAGAGGGTCAAGTTACCCCGGCTCACCCTGGCTCAAACTTCCCAGGCAGGCTGGAGGCCCCACCCACTGCTCTTTCAATCTACCTTCCAGCAGACCGAGGAGGGCAGGGCAACCCAATGTTCTAAAGGTGACCTGTGCTGAGTCAAGTATGGCTGTCAGCTGAACGCCAAGACCAAGGTGGAGTGTCCTTGTCGGCAATAAACCAACAACCAAAAAGTACGTCTGATTTATTCACAAAGTTATTTGCCTTTAAAGCTAAAACACAAATTTTTAAAAATTCATATATATATGTGTGTGTGTGTGTGTGTGTTGTGTATATATGTACATACGTATATATTCATAAATGAAACGTTATACCTAAGAATATTCCCAATGCTAGCCAGATGGTCAATGGTACAGGAAGGAGCCCCTTTAATTAGGTAAGCACTGGGAAGGGCAGAGCCAGCGTACTGTACTCATGCCTGGAGCCTTCTCTCTCTCTCTCTCTCTCTCTCTCTCTCTCTCTCTCTCTCTCTCTCTCTCTCTCTCTTTCGTTTTTTTAGAAAACAAAAGATTCTGACTGGCTCTGGATTTTTTCCTCTCTCCTTTGACTTCTCAGATCCCTCCTGTTTTGGTCAAAGTTAATGACTTCAAGCTGTAAGCACAAGCTGGCCATCTGAAACCCCAGCGCCCATCAAAAGGGCAAGAAAACTTCACCAGAACCATTGGTTGGTACTCCGAGACCCACCAAGCTGTGATAGACAAACAGGAACTCCATGGCAGAGGGTCCTACTCATCTGGTTTTCGTTTTCTAGGATGTGTGTTAGCATAAATGATGACCAAGTGCTTTCATGAAAACAAAACCCAGTAAGGTGGAGGAACAAGAAAGTCTGGGGACACACAGTGAAACAGGGATCAGTCCAGGCTGGTGGCTCTGCCAGCAACCACGCTACGTACAGAGCAAGTCCAGACCCGTCTCAGACCAGGATCGCCTCTGATCTGGGTCACCTGTACAGCCTTGGTGCCTAGCTCTCACAGATGTGAACTGTACAGTCAGGAGAGCTAAAACTCACCTGAGGGAACTACCTGCCTCAGCACTTTATAAACTCCCTTGTCTTCTGGGCAACTCCCTCTGCTTCTTTTATCTCATTTTTGACTGCTAATCCCTCTGTAGGGTATTAATTACTCCATCACAATTCCATTACTCCACAAACAAGAACAACACAGTGGAGTCCAAAGTGGATTAACGTTTCATTTATTGTATTAAAACCTTGATACTTTATAATTGCATTGTTAAAGCAAATTTTGCTGCACATTAGACTGTTCCTTTGTCTTTGGTTCAACCTTCTTCCCTTAAAAAGAAAAATAGAAATATTTCTAAGTAATCTGTGGAACCAGTAATTTGCTTCTAAGAGAGAATGTCATGGTATGTGAAGGCAAGAGTTGGGTCGGGGGTCCAACAACACAAAGACCTTGGGATTAAATTCCAGCTCGTGGCTGGGTTAGATGAGTACCCAGGATCACTTCTTTATTTGTGATTAGACAACCCACAACTAGATCACCCTCACATGGTACCCAGGGGAATAACGGTGAGACTATGTTAAGTGCCTCCTAGGGAAGACTGGGTCATGCACCTGCTGTAGCCCCATCCTCTGGGTCACTATTCCTGCCATAACTGCTCTCCCCGGTGCAGCAGTACCAGCATTTGAAGCATTTGTTCACACACTCACTCCATGACTCTGCCCTACTTGTTCCAGCTCCCCTTCCCACTGTCCAGTCTCAAATGGCCCCCATGCCAAAGTCCACAGGTCCCTACTATATACCTTCAGACACAAGAGAGGGACATCGTGAGTTATTCTTGCTAGAAGAACAGTACAAACTAATTCCATTGTATGAAAAACTAATTCAATCATTCCTGTTATATGTAAGCAATTAAAAATGTTCCTCTCAGAGGCTGGGGAGATGCTGCTGCGGATAATGTGCACGCACTGAGGACCTAAGTTCAGGTTCCAATCGCTCATGTAAAACGCCTCGCTGTGGTGGTGCAGGACTGCTGTAATCCCAGTCCTGGGAGGTGGAGAAAGAAGGATTCTGGGGGCTCACTGGCTGGGGAATGTCAGCAAGCAGTGAGCTCCAGCTTCCGTGAGAGACACTGTCTGGAAAAATAAGGTGGAGAATGACAGAGGAAGAAACCAGACATCCACACAAATGGGCACGTACATCTCCACCTACATCTAACCACACACGCACCTCTTTTTATCTGAAAATGTCCTGTAACCAAACCAACATGTATGCCCAAGTTTCCTGAAGCCAGAGGTTACGAAGTACAGAGGTTATGAGGTTATGAGTATAAGCCAGTACTCATCTCTGCTTCACAAGCACTCTCACAGTGCACAGACTTAAGGTCAGCTCAGCAACCGCCAAATAAATACACTGCCTAGGCTTGAGCCAGGAGGTAAGGACACATACGTGCCAGGGCAGAGCGAATACATAAAATCACTCTGGAAGACACTCTACATAGACCCTACCATGACACGAAGCCACCTGCCTCAGAGCCACCACCAGAATACGGTACTGTGCTTAAAAATGACTGCTTTCCTACGAGTCTGTTTTCAAAGTTTCTGTACTTCCCTTGGGCTAACATGTTCTCCACACGCTTTTCAGAAGAAAACATCTAAAAGTCATCATATTTCCCCTGCTGTAGGTAGATCACTACCCCAAAGAATAGTGAGAGGAGCGTCACAAGGGAAAAAATAGCCACAAAGAGAAGGGCACATGCTTGAAGGGCACATTTTTGACAACTTACGCTCAGAGCATCGAAAGTTCCAGACTCTATCTAATTCCTCCTATTACCTGAAATGAGGGACTTAAAATTTGAGGCTCCATCGCCTTTTCCTTCCAGTTTGCCAAGCAAGCTGATTGCAGTTTGGCTTCAAGACAACAGCTTTCTCACACGCTTCCTCACTCACACGCTTCCTCACTCACACACTCACTCACACACTTCCTCACTCACACGCTTCCTCACTCACACATTTCCTCACTCACACACTTCCTCACTCACACACTTCCTCACTCACACACTTCCTCACTCACACGCTTCCTCACTCACACGCTTACTCACTCACACACTTCCTCACTCACACGCTTACTCACTCACACACTTCCTCACACGCTTCCTCACTCACACACTTCCTCACTCACACTTCCTCACTCACACGCTTCCTCACTCACACGCTTACTCACTCACACGCTTCCTCACTCACACGCTTCCTCACTCACACGCTTACTCACTCACACACTTCCTCACACGCTTCCTCACTCACACGCTTCCTCACTCACACGCTTCCTCACTCACACGCTTCCTCACTCACACGCTTCCTCACTCACACGCTTACTCACTCACACGCTTACTCACTCACACGCTTCCTCACTCACACGCTTCCTCACTCACACGCTTACTCACTCACACGCTTACTCACTCACACGCTTACTCACTCACACGCTTACTCACTCACACGCTTACTCACTCACACACTTCCTCACACGCTTCCTCACTCACACGCTTCCTCACTCACACGCTTCCTCACTCACACGCTTCCTCACTCACACACTTCCTCACTCACACACTTCCTCACTCAGCCTCACTTTCCACTGCACTCTGAGCAAGTAATTAACTGAATCAGGAGGGATGCAGAGGAGAAAAACAAAATCGAACACTAAACCTGGAGTCAGGAAGCCTGGTTTCTAGAGCAGATTCTGTCCTGATGCAGATCTGAGAACTGGGTGATTTATCTCAGCTCCAGATGCCAGGCTCCTCAACCATGGAGTAAAGAACTTTCAACAGTCTCAAGGCTTCCTCACTTCATCCGGACATGGAGGCAAAGTCCTCAGCTGAGAAGGTGGGCCTCTGTTCCTTACTGGCTGCCAACTAAATCTAATCCTTAAATAATTTCAACGGAGTATTCTGAAAATGTTGCCAGAAAAACACGTCTCTCTCCTTTTCATTCTCCACTCTGTTCTCCTAACCCCTGAAGATATTTTAGAAAAAAAGTAACCTTTCCCCATTCCCCTGCTTTTCCTGCTTAAAAAAAAAAAAAAGACAGCAGGCCTCATACAATGTCTAAGCTGGGGCACTGTTTCCAGGGTAACAAGTTTTTCAGACAAGCACAGATAGGTCACCCCCTAGTTATTTCATAAACAGGCAAGAAGGAAGACAAAGTCTTTTCCTCTTATACCAGGAAGAATTTGTTTGATGCTTTTACATTTGTAATGATTCTCTCTGGGCAATGTGGTTTGTAAAATACAAAACTCCAGAGAGGAGACTGCGATGGTTAACCAGATGAAAAGCAGCTTCTTTGGAAAGTCTACAAGGAAGGGGGTCCCGGAGCATGGGGTCTGATTATGGAGCTGTTTCTGCAGCTCCCTCCCAGCCACCACAATGGCACAGCACACACGCCATTGTCCGCTCACCACACTTCGGGTAGTAACGATTCCCATTCTGATCTTCCCACTGGGCCACTTGCATGCACAAGAAATACACAGTGCCCTGTTGGAGGAGCAACTTTGGCTTCCAAATGGAGATGGGGAGCCAAGGAGGTGGTGCCCCCTCCTACCCCATAGACAAAGGCAAGGAACTGAATCCCCTGGCAGCTGGAAGGTAGTGGGGCCACCGGCCAAGGGTGAGGAGGCAGAGGGATAGTAGCTCTTCCTGTAGCGGATGTCCTGCCATGGCCAGCACCCAGAGCACGCCACTGTGGGCTAAGGGCTCTTCCCAAGCCTTCCTCCAAGAAATGTGAAGAAGCCAAAGAAGGGAAATGGTGGTGCATTCACAGCATGGCAGAAACAAAACCAAACAGATGCCAGGATGCCGGGGGAGAATGGGTGGCCCTGCTGTGGGCACCAGGAATCCAATGAGAGAGCTTGCTCCACACAGTCAGGTCAAACCTCCTGCAGCTACATTAGAATCTGGAAGCACCCAGCCTCCACGATTTCTAGAGTTCTGGGGTGCAAACAAAGACTCCTTTGTGTTCTCTTGGACATCCACAGTGCCAATTTGTCTCTCACCTTCTAAATAAGCCTAATTATCAGTCTCTTCTTAGACTGTTTGCTCTCTCCCTGGCTCCATGAAAAGTAAGCGAAGACTGCTCTTCTCAAAAGGGGTTGAGTCCTGACCAGGAACTCTGCAGCACGCAGGCCAGGTACAATGCCATCTCCGTAAGACCTCAGTCTCTGACCGGGGCCAGAAACATGTGCACTTCCAAACTTTCCAATAACTGGTCTTCTCCTGAAGGTGTTCCTACACTCACCCTGTGGGGATGCAATGCAGGGCCTCATGCAACATCCCGGCCCTCACTGTCAGTTCCCACACGGAGCCCTTCGCCAGCCATCCTGTCCTCTGGCTCAGGCTGGGCTTGTCTACTCTGCAGACTGGGTACTCTGTCTCCCTCTTTTGAGTCCTTTCATTTTCCTGTTTTGTAAAACCAGTGTGTCTCAGAAAGTTAAAAAGGAATTAACTTCCTTGTGGCCTGCAGGATGAAAACGTAAAAAGAATTCCATCTCTAAGACTTTGCTGAGCCTTAAAAAAAAAAAAAAGAACCAAATGTGCCAATGTCGCATGAATGCAGAGGATCACAGAAATCTGTTCCTGCCACGTGTCTCACTGGGTTAGGAAAGGGCAGCGTGGGGCGTTAACTTCAATTTCCAAAAATGTTACAGTCCCATTTTTCATTCCCTGAGCCTGTCAATTCTGAAGACAAAACGTAGGATTGCCGTTGTCAACTTTCAAAGACTTTCTTCTCCTGGAGTTCTGACTATGTTTAATGTAATTTCTCCTCTCTTCCCACGGGCCTTCCACTTATTTATGTTTACTGTCATCACAACATTATAGGTTTCCCGTCTTTCTCAGGATTCGAAAATAAAGGACCGAGAGTACTAAAGACCAGAAGGGCAAATAAGAGCCAGTTAGGTCACTGAGACAGACTCACTTCCCTGAGGCACCTTGATGTGGCCCGGAAGGCTTCAGAAAGGGAAGTCACAACCCTACCACAGCTGGTGAGCTCCTGGAGATGCAAATGCCGTCTCTCTAACGTAAACGCTCAGATAATGCCACTGAGTGTATAATTAATCACCGCTTATACCTGTGGAAAGCTTTGTTTTTAAAGATGTCTTCATGAATGCCATATGTCATTTTATTCTTTGGATGAGACACTAGATTACAAACTGTGCCATGACATGGTGCAGGTGAGCGAGCAGATCCCAGGCAGGTAACATGGTGTCGGGACTTCCAATGCTCGGCTCATAGAGGGACACTGTCTGCTCAATGCTCCCCCCAGGGGAAGATAATTCCCCAGGACTGATATAGGCTGCAACCCAGACCGAAGTCATGGTGACTACCAGACAGCCGTACGCCGGAACGCCGAGTTCCCGCACAGCGAGCATGGTCAGCACACTGGGGCAAATGCATGCCTGCTTTATAGCATTTTAGGGTCGACTACTCTCCTAGAACTAAATCAACCCTGGTCCCAAAGCACAACTGAGCCCCCAAAGGTGGGTGCTTACCAGCTGGATCCCCGCCTCAGCTTAGAGGCCGGAAACATTCCCAAGCTTTCATTTACGGCCTCTGACAACGGAAGAGAAAGCGGATTCCCAGGGAATTTAATTCCCTATAAACACCAATTTTCTGTAATTGACGAGGGGATCAGGGGTGTCTTTCTTGCTCCTTAGCAGGATTTTTTTTTTTTTTTTTGCATTAGCTGGATAATTGCTTCCTTTCTCCTATTGCCTAAATCTACAACCAGGGACCAGGCTGCCAGCCACATATAGAATACCAGAAGTAAGTCCAAAACAGGAACACCAATAATATAATTAAGCTTTTTAAAAACACTTATCACGGTCTCCAAATTTTCATTACCTCCTGCTAAGTATGGGGTTTTGTTTGTTTGCTTGTTTGTTTCACTTTCTGACAAAACTGTACAGCGGAACAACAGACAGTGACTTTTCCATGTGGTGCTGCAATCCAGCTAGCAGTGTGTGGAGGGGATGCCACCGTGGAAGGTACCCCCCACCCCGCCCTTTTAGACCCACCGGCCGAGTTATTTCTATAGCGCATCAAGCTCCATTTCCACAGTCCCATCTCCTCCCTGGGTCTGCAATCACAGGTAATGAGCCTCCGGTGAGCAGATTTACTCTGAGCCTGGCAGCCACGGTCTGTGATTCTAGTCACATCACTGTGTATTAAGGAACTGAAGAGCACAACAAGCCAGGAAATGAAGGGGCACTGGCCCCACCTCAGAAATACCATGCTGCTAACAAAACAGCACCTGTGGTCGCTCTCTTCTGGCCTCGCTCTCTCCTCATTCCCTGGGTTTGCAAAATGAACAGGGCGTTACCAGATGTTAGAAGGCGTTACTGGGCATTCAGCTCTACAGCAAGCTGATCCAGCTCCAGCTTCCCAACAGAGAAGGGTTTAGAAAGGCCTACCGCACTCACTCATTCCATCTCATCTAATTTTCTGGAAATCCCCATGCATTCATTCCTTGCCTTCAGGCTGTGACAAAATACCCTGACAAAACCAACTTAAGGAAGGGAGGCCTTATTTTGGCTCACAGATCCAGGGTGCAGTCCGTTCTATCAGGGAGCATGCATGGTGGCAGGAGCGTGAGGCAGCCGGCCATGCTGCATCTGCAGTCAGGAAGCATGAAGTGAGGACCGCTAGTTCTCAGCTCGAGATCTCCTTTTTATCTGCTGTTTTGGTGGGTCTTCCCACCTTGATAACCTAACCCAGAAAATCCCTCACAGACACACCCGGAGACTGGTCTCTCAGGTGACTGAAAACCCCATCAATGTTGACAAGGTTCAACCTATGAAATGGCATTCTCATCTTGGAGCTGAGATTACCAAGCTCACAAAATGAGCTGCCTGCCTGAAGTCACAGAGTTGATCAGGGTCATGATGAGGGGCACTCCAAGCCTCCTGACCTACACGATGCCCCCAGAGCGCCGTGTCTGGGAGAGGCTGAAGGTGATCTCGAAGAAGCTGAGAAAGAAGTGCCTGTGTTCTGGTCCGTTTTTTTTGTTGTTGTTGTTGTTGTTTTTCCCCAAGAAAGGACAGGTCCAGGCCACCAACAGTTGGCCAGGTAATTGAACCCAGCCCTAGACTCCAACACACTACCAGACATCAAACCTCTCCCCTCCAAAACTCAGTAACCTACTTTAATGCATACCTTGTCCTAAACATTCAAGAGACTGGTATCTTCAGAAACACAATTTCCTTTCATTTAGGTTTGTCATGACAAGAGATGGTTATGAGATTTTGAGATTTTAGACCACAAGTTCCTCCAGCAGCTCTCCAAATAAGCACTCCACGGGCCCGCAGGAGGAGGTGGTGGCACCACTGGGACACAGATGGGTGACACCAACTGATTTCCAATCCCCAAGCGTGTATCAAGTACCAATTCCCTTCCCCACTTTCCTGCCCTCATCCAGGGCCTCTCAGAAGCCAGCATTCTGTCCTACCCAGCTTCCAGCAGGCACCGTGTGTTTTCTCTTCATCTGGCACAGGACAGGGAGCTCATGTTCTAAGTTCAAAGGCAGAAGGGACAGGAACTGCAGGGTGATTTAACATAAAAGAGGCAGGACAACAGGAAAGGACAAAAAGAACTCTCTTCTGCTGTTATTTATACTTTTGAAACAATGTAAGTATGAAGCTTGCCAAAGAGGTACAGGAAAATCCTGGGAAAACATGCACTTTAAGCCGTCTCCAAAGCCCTATGAAAATAATAGAATCCAGAAGGCTGTTTAGAAAGAATTAAAATGGAATAATAGTCTGAACAGATGAACAATTCCCAATTTTACACAGACTATAATCTAAAACGACACTTACATTTTCTGAAACTTGAACTTATTCCTATGTATAGGGAACAAAAGCCCTAACTGATAATAAAATTTATCAGGAATGACACAGATGTCTTACACTTAAACATGAATCTTTTTTTTGTTGTTTGTTTTTGTTTTTATTTTTGTTTTTCGAGACAGGGTTTCTCTGTGTAGCTTTGCGCCTTTCCTGGATCTCGCTCTGTAGACCAGGCTGGCCTCGAACTCACAGAGATCCGCCTGGCTCTGCCTCCCGAGTGCTGGGATTAAAGGCGTGCGCCACCACCGCCCAGCTTAAACATGAATCTTAAAAACAAAAACAACAACACTTTGATGTAAAACTGACTTAAAGTCCACTCACGTTGCATATACAGTTAAGTGTTTTGACAAGTTTATATACCCATTCAACTATCTCTACAATCAAGACCGGAACATGATCACTGTTCAGAGTTACCTTGTTAATCCTACATGCTGAACCCTAGACATTTTACCCGTCTGCTTTGTATAACCACGGACTAGTTTTGTCTACACTAGAATATCATCTAAATGAACGTGCACGGTGCTTCCAAATTTCCATGCATGCTGTTGTATACACTTGTAGTTCTATTTCTTTCTGCTGCTGAGTAGCATTCCATTGTGTGGATAGGCCACCCTATGTTACCCATTCACCGCGTGATGGATATTTGGATTACGTCCAGATTTTTGCTGTTATGAATAATGTTTCTAATTATATTCACAAATGTGTTTTTGTGGGCATGTGTTGTAAATGGCTTCAGGTAGCTCCTAAATGTTTTTCAAAAGAAAATGTACTATTTTATGCTTTGATTAATGGTACACATTTAAGGCTGACCTACAAGTGCCCCTTGACCTACAGCATGTCTAACATCGATGGCAGAGTAAGGGACTGCGACTATGGTATACAAGATAACAAGACAAACTCTTCTTCCCCGTTTTGGGAAAAACTAGAAACATTTGGCCATGTCGAAAGTTTCTTTTTTGACAAAGTCCTATTCATGTAACTCTCCTCTCCTTGGCCTCCATCTATGCCTGTTACCCAGAAAGCTCACACTAGCCCAGTCTTACCCAGATGACGTCCCAGAGTATGGCCACTTGAGTGCCCCATTTCCAAAGCCACATCCTTTATTTTTTTTTCTATTTCTCCCCACGAAAATCCAAACACCTTCCCCTGCTAACCTAGTTGTACAGATTAGAAAGGCAATCTCAACAAACCGGTGGGCCCTTAGACGACATCGGTCCTGTGTGTAAGAGAAAGGCACTGCTGTAGTTCCACCTGGCCGCTCTGGTTCCGCAGGACCAAGAGACGCCACACAGCAATGACCAGGTGACCGGACATCACAGAAGGTGGGGAGGCCTGCCGGAGAGTCATTTACCGGGTCATTTCCGGGGAGGAAGTTCACTGTGTTTACAGACTGGACCCGCCTCGTCCTAGTCTCCCCCCGACACACACACACACACACACACACACACACACACACACACACACACTATTTCCCCTTTGGTTTCTTTCCTCCTTCTGCACCCCAGAACCCATGGATTCTTGACAGTCTCATTTGCATCATGGCAGTGACAGCGGGATGCCATGCATGAACTACTGGTTGTCACCTACACCAGAACAAGAGTGTCTGCCCTTCACGCTACCTTCCACTTCCTTTGGACTGCACCCTGCCAGGCACAGCGTCCCCAATCCCAGGAACGGGTGTACGTGGCTTGCTGAAGCCACTCCTTCTCAGTGCCGTATCATCACCACCACAGATTCCCATAATGTGGCTGGAGGAGATGTACCCTGGACCTTTTAGAAAAACCACATCTCGGAAGCTCAAGGGAAGGAGCGATTCTGAAGGGATGGGGAGGTGGCTCAGTGGTTAAGAGCACTGGCTACTCTTCCAGAGGACCCGGGCTTGATTCCCCTCATGGCAGCTCACAACAGTCTACAACTGTGGGAATCCGATATGTCTGTCAGCACAGACATGCATGCAGGCAAAACACCCATACCTATAAAATAAACAGACATTTAAAAAATCATTTTAAAAAAAAGTAATTCTGCTACCAAGTCCAGTTTGTTGTCAAGACATCTGAAAGCCGAAAGGATCATTGGCTAGCCCCCTCACACCAGGGTAAGGAACAGAAACAAAAGGCAAGCTTTGAACCACACCACTGCATTTTTATCTTCTGCTATCTCAACCCCAAGAATAACTCTTCTGGATCGTGCAACGTGAACCATGCTGGGCGGTGTGATGAGCCAGGCCACGGCAGGACTCTTCTTCCCGGGTGTGCCTGCGCGGCCTGCTACTCATTTCCTACCCCATCCCCACTCACGCACCTCCCCTTCAATCCGCTATTGCTCTGCAATGGGCAATGGGCTCCGGGCCACGGAGCATGGTAAAGCCAGCCACACAACCCCTCTCCCTTCCTAACCGTGCACACTCTCGGGAAGCCCAATCCCAACTAGCACATTAAGAAAGAAAAAAAAAGTTACCTTTAATCCCAGCACTTAAGAGGCAGAGCCAGGCAGATCTCTGTGAGTTTGAGGCCAGCCTGGTGTACAGAGTAAGAACCAGGACAGGCACCAAAACTACACAGAAAAACTGTCTCAGAAAAAAAAAAAAAAGTTACTTTCCTGACTATCCAGAATTACGTCATTTTGAACTGCTGCTCTTTGTCTGCTACTTCCTGATGCTCACCTGGAGAGGTATGAAAACAGGTTGAGTCAGGATTTTAAAAAAGTGTAGGGGGAATGGAAGGATATCATTAGTCATTTCATCATCCAGCCTTGCACTGGGGCCTTGTTCTTTTTGGGGAAAGCCATGATGGAATGTCACTCCGAGAGGCTGAGAGTCGGCTACTGGGAACTTTCCCAGCTCCAATCCCCGAGGCTTTGGCTACGTCTCATCCTGGTACCAAACCACAGCACAGGGCAGTTTTAATGAGTTCTGGGGCTTCCTCAAGGCTATGCTCTAGAAAAACGAATGATTGGTAACGCTGGGCAGACTCACACACAGAATGCTGTCCTAACCCTTCTTTAACAAGACGACAGAGCTACTTACCACATCTCTGCCGCCATGTTGCTCTGAACCCAGGAACTGAGATGAGTCAGCGCCAGACCCTCTTATCAGACGGCTAGCCCTGTCTGGACCCGTTCATGAGAATGAGTCCCAAAGCACCATCAAAGTGCTTTTAATCAAAGCACAATTAAAGTGATTTTAATACTATATGCAGTCTGTGGTTCCATCTATGAAAATACAAGCTGGAATGAGCTGGGGTAGTACTTACTTAAGAGACTTAGAGCATGATATATTTTGATAACGTAAAAGTGGGATTTTTTTTTTTTTTTTACCTACTAAAAGGTTTTTCCAACTACAAACTCCAGAGTAAGGGAAAGGGAAGAAACCGTGTACTGAACACACATTTCCTGCCTTTTGGGGTGCAGGTGTTCTTTTCATTGTTTTCAAGACAGGACCTGTGTCATGTAGCCAAGGCTGGCCTTGAACTCTTGATCCCCTTGCTATCATCTCCCAACTGCAGAGTGGAAGGTGCGCATGCACCACACTGTCTTACTAATGCTACGCTGCAGTTAGAACTGATGGCTTCTGCAGACGAGGCAGGCATACTCCCAGCTGGGCTACGTTCCCAGCCTCACAGTCTTTCTAATTCCTTAAATTTTGTGAGTATTTTTAAAGGAAGAAAAAGAGAACTCTTCAGCTTGGTAAAGCAATCCAATTTGAAGCTCAAAGCTTTACTGTGTTCTCATTCCAGTATTAAAAATACATTTTCATCTTTCCAGGGCATTTCTGAATAATCGTCAGGCGACTGTGATTTGGAAGAAGACAGAGGACACAGGACTCAGTGGAGAGGCAAGGGAGGCTGCTGGAGCAAAGGCCTTCCTCCCCCACTCAGGTCCCTGAGGTAGGAAGGCTGGGCCCTGCTTCACTGCAAGTCACTCGCTTCTGAGCGGCCATCTCCTGAGCATCGTCCACACTGGTGCGGGCAGCTCCCAGTGTCCCCTCACTGGAGCTCCCCGCCTTCTTGCAGCCCTGCAACTGAGTCGGCAAACTAAGAGAAGAGAACTAAGCTCCGTGAGGGGCCAGGCGCGAGGCCAGGCTGGGGTCCCCTCAAGACTCCCATGTCAAACCAACCATGCAGGTGGGAAGCTGTCACAAAATGTGATACCTCCAGATGTCTGGTAAAGGTAGCCAAGATGGGGGACACACGGTGACAGACTATAAAATCTCAGACCGGAACAACAGAGTTTCTCACCTAATGACATCATTTGTCTTTTTTTTTTTTTTTTTTTTTTTTTTTAAAGCTTTCTAGTCAGGCTTAGTGGTACAGGCCTCTCATCTCAGCTAATTGGAAGGTTGAGAGGATGGATGGATGGATGGATGGATGGATGGATGGATGGATGCAAAGTTCAAAAGCAGCCTGGGCTACAGTATAAATCCAAAGCCAGCCTGAGGGACATAGCAAGGTTCTGTGTCATCTTTACTTTTTTTGAAGTAAAAATAAGGCTGAGGTTAGATTACTTGCCCAGCATGAGTGAGGAACTAGGATCACTTCCCAGTCCCAGTACTTCAAAAAAAGGGAAGAGGAGGAAAAGGGATGGAGGAGGAAGGAAGGGGAAGAGGAAGGAGAAAGAAATCTATCACCCACCATGTTTCTCTTTTTGCCTTGGTTTCTGGGAAGCTCCCATACAGGCATCATATTCGTCTGTACTAGGTTTGATAGTCTAATGCAGTTGGAATAATTATTTCCCCTTTCCTGTATGCAGCTTTTATCATTCATTTGTAATTGTCAGGGTGTGTGTGTGTGTGTGTGTGTGTGTGTGTGTGTGTGTTTAGTCTAACTTTCCTTAGATACTTTCTGTCTGTAATTAAAGTACAAGATTTTAAAAAAAGGAAGCCATTTGTGATGCTCTACATGAAATCTATATACACCACACCTATCCATAAATTGACACTTTTTCCCACAGGATTTCACAAAAAAACACTTTTAGCTTTGGAACCAGATTCATTATAGTGTAACATGCGAGACACACTGCTAGAGTGTGAATGAACCAAAAGTCTGTTTGAATTCACAGGATTCTAGACTGTGCTACAGACGTACACACACCCCCACACACACCAAGAATACCTGTGACACCAATCTATGCACTCCCCAAGGATACCTGTGACAGGAACTCACATACCCCACCAAGGCTACCTGTGACAAGAACCTATATGCGCCTACAGCCACCAAATACCCGTGACAGGGATCCATACACCTGCTCTCCAAGGACACCTGTGACAGGGACCCACATGATCCCTATGACAGGGACTCTTTTTTTCCATTAATTCCTTGGATCTAAGTTTTGAAAACCAACTGAACTTCTCCCTACAAACTGTTGTTATTGCCCCGGCTGCTAACGTGGGTCCAGGGCACTCAGAGACCCTGGGTTCCATCGAGGTTGCCCCCTCCTGTTACAGCAACTGTAGGCAGAATAAGTTCACTCTGAGATGGGTCACATGGAGTCTTCTTGTGCCCCACAGTTCCAACAGGCCCACTCTGTCCAACTCATTCTCTCTCCCCAGGGACTCACCAAAGGTCCAGTCTTTGAGGTCCCAACACTGGCTAGTGACAACAGTTGTATGATGCCCGGGTGCCCTGGCCCCAATGGGGTCTACAGAAATTTTCAGCCTCTTTTAATGTGTCTCTCTCCAAAAGGAGAGCATGTAACACTCCAGGCTGTTACAGTAGAAACTGGCCATTTAGGCCCATGACTTTGAACCATAGTCCACATCCAGGATGCACCCTTATGGGGTCTGTCCAGAGTGGAGTTTTCTGGTTTAGTTGTTGGAGGACTTTTCCCACGAAGACCAAAACTTTAACACCATCAAAACCACGTTCATTTCTTTTCCTTCTCCCATTCCGGCATCTAAATTGTTTTCTTTCCTCCTCCAGGGGGAAAAATCCAGGCATCAGTAAACTGTGTGTTTTCTGTTTCTAAGAAAGCTCTCTATCACTCTGAAATGTTGGAGGGTTTATACAGCAAATCAGGATGAATTCAAGGTGGTCTAAAGACTGGCCACAAGAATGGGAAGGGCGAAAAAGTAAACAGCAACAGTTAACACGAGAGGAAGACTTTCAAACCCAGGGGCCACATTAAATTCAACTAAAAATAAAGAAATCATTTAATAAGAAATCCCGCTGCCCAAGCCCCACAGATAACCAGGCAAAGTGGGATGTACTGGGGAAGGGGTAGGGAGCAAGACTATTTAAAGCATCTCTGTTACTCCACTTACAGCCACAGTGGAGAAGACCCATCCAGACTGCCGCTGGGAGAGGTGGGGCAGGGGCCAGGGCAGAAGGCAGGCTCTGCTCAGCAGTGAAGGCAAACTAAGATGCGGTCTGTGTGAGACCCTTCCCACTGGTCCTTCTGGGTAGACACAATCACCCAACATGGGTGTTTGCAGAAATCCATTTCTAAGAAACAGAGGTGGACAGTCAGTGGTGTCTTGTGCCTGGAGACAAGAGTGGTGGCCAAGGAAAGGAGATACCAGGGTATGCTGCCTCCACTCCTTTGTGATCTCAGGGCCTGGGTCTAGTCTACTCTACAGAATGAGCTTGGTCATGCGGGTGTTAAAAGGATGCTTCCAGCAACTTCTTCACCATTATCAACATCACTTCTCACAGTAGGGGACTAGCGCCCTAAATCCTTCTTCCATAGATGGTTAAGGCAGAATTTATTTATCCCTTGCCCTCAAAGGGCTGAAGAACCACCAGCCCCCCAAACCCAGACTTGGGGGGTAAGGGACAGCCAGGGATGAGCTTGGAAGGGATGGGCCAGAGTGGCTAAGGCCTGAGAGTACAAAGGAAGCTCACGGTGAGCCCATTGCTGTGCCTTCTCGGTGTGCAGAGCAGGAGGGCCCTCCTCCAGCGCGCAGGCTAATGTGATCTGCACTCCTCAGCCCCGCTGCAGAGGAAGGACCTCAGGCTCGCACGGCGCTGTCTCCAGCTGAGGCCACTGCCGTCCGCCATCCTCCCAGTCGGAAAAACGTTAAGATCTGACAGCAGCTGAACCAGCTTCCCTCTTACTGGGGTTCACATTTAGTTATAAAAGTAGGGCTTTCATCACGAGCCAGGTTGGCGGAGGCCATCGTACAGACAGACACCACCAATTACTGGGCCACTCAGTGCTTAGCACATATCGGCGGACTCAATGAACTAAACCCAAGAAGCACATTGGAGCCGGTGTGCAAAGAACAGCCTGGATAATTTGGGATGACTGTCGACAAATGGTAAGGTGTCAGCGGCAGCCCCTCACTGTGTGTCCTTATTAGCTAACACCTTGCCTGGGGACCCTCACCAGATCGGGGAAGAGCAGAGACCAACGAGGCAGGTAGGCCCCCAAAGCCTCCTTGCTCTTTCCAGTACTGTCTCCCCTAAGGCTGCCTGGTATGGTGACACAGACATGGCTTCCCAGGCGGAGGCAGGGGACTGCTTTAGGCAAGGAGTTCAAGGTTAGCACAAATTAATTAGCTCTTAAAACACCCATAGGTGAACATGCCTGGTGTGTGGCCCCAACCCCTGGGGAAGGGCATGTTTGCCAAGCTCGCTGGATACTGCTATAATCGGCAGGATCTAATTTGACACGAGGAATCTACCTTTGAAGTCACCTTCTCTCTCTGTTCTGCGGGGAGGGGCAGTACTGGGTATCAAACCCATGGCCCTATACATACTGGAGTTATTGAATATGTACAGGGCACTGTCCCTTGAAGTCATTCTCTTAAAGAAACAGTCATTTCTATCACTGGCTAAGAAACGGTGACAGATGTAGTCTCGTGGTAACTGGTAGGAAGGCACAGCTACCCTCCAGTCCCGGCTACTCCGTACTCTGTACTCTGATCTAAGTCTCCTCCATCCTCAGGGATGTCCTGTCACAGGAGATGAGCTGTTTCCCAGCCCCAACTCCACCACATAAGAAATGTGTCTTTTTGGGCAGAGGGGTCCACAGAGCTTACTGAGTGGGGTCGTCTCCCACACAGGGCTATCTTGAACTCCCCAGGCTGGGTGGCTGGAGTGTTTCCTAACAAACAGAAGACACTCCCTTCCTCTGAGCTGACCTAGCCCCGTGCCCTGGCTTGGGCCTCTGGAGAGTGGCTACACTGTAGCGGATTCTGCCCTTGCGTGGTCTCAGGTGAGAGCATGAGGGAAGAGAACTGTCTCACTAGGTCACACAGGCCCCTGTCCCAGACGGAGTGTGGGTGGACCTAAGGATTCCCTAGGATATTGATTCCAGACTGGGGAGTAACCGCCATCTATCACTAAATACACCAGCATCCCGTCCCTGGAAAGTGAGTATAGTTCATTCTGAAGAATAAACTGGGTGAGCTTTCTTTCCTGTCCCAGGAGGAAGAGAGGGAGCAGGAAGCCAGCGCCAAGCTTCACAAAGACAAGCTGGAGGTGAGGGCTTGACTGTCCAGCGCTGCATGTAGCTGCCAGTGAGCAGAATGAAAGGACCACAAGACAATGGCCAAACATCAAAGGATTTACAAGAACAAGATGCGGCCTTCAATTTCATTCTTTTGCTTAAACTAATCTTTCAGCACTTGTAATGTTTTTCAGGTGAAGTCCATTTATAACTCCTCAAACAGAGCCAACAGCCAGGAGCTTCCTTAGCAGGGACAGGGCTGAAACTGACAAGTCATTCTACAAGCACAGGACTAAGGGAACAGACGAGACACAGCATGGAACGACCACTGTGACCCGCCCAGAGTCACAGTCCCTTCTCACACCCCACTCAAGGCCCTAAACCTAGCTCTCCCAACTCTCTGGCCTTCACCGTCTTATACCAAGCTCTCCATGGCGACACTGTTCCACGTGGAAGTTCTCTTGCCCCGCCCCCTCTTCTCCTAGCTTCTCTGCATCCTTAGGATTTCAGCAGCATCCTCTCTCCCATCGAAACTCCCTTCCTCTCTCTCACCCTGCCCCTATCCCGTGTTCTATTTTTCCCTCACAGCAATAACTCCAATTTGTAATTATGAGATTTTTCCCCCTGAAGTATTTACATATTTACTATCAAGCTCTAAGACGGACAGTCAGATTGAGATCATCAAGCAGACATGAATTATGTTTTTGTTTTGTTGTTGTTTTTCACTGTTTTAGACTTGGCACCGTGACAATCACCAAGCTCAGTATGCATTCACTTAAAGAACGGGAAAGTAGAAGAAACCCAAGTGTGGTGGTATTGTGTTCCCCAAAATATTGTGCACCTTAATAAACTTATCTGGGTTCAGAGAACAGAACAGCCACTAGACAGACATAGAGGCCAGAAAATGGTGGCACACACGCCTTTAATCCGATCACTTGGGAGGCAGAGATCCATGCGGATCTCTGTGAATTCAAAGCCACACTGGAAACAGCCAGGCGTGGTAACAAGAGCCTTTAATCCCAGAAAGTGATGGCAGAAAGCAGAAAGGTATATAAGGCATGAGGACCAGGAACTAGAGCCTGGTTAAGCTTTTAGGCTTTGGAGAAGCAGCTCAGCTGAGATCTATTTGGATAAGGACACAGAAGCTTCCAGTCTGAGGAAACAGGATCAGCTGAGGAATTGTGAGGTGAGGAAGCTGTGGCTTGTTCTGTTTCTTTAAGCATTCATCCCAAGAACTGGCCTTGGGTTTGTTTTTATTAATAAGACTGTCTAAGTTTCGTGCTACACCTAAGAATTAAAAGTTCAGTGCCTGGGGCTCAGGAGAAGGTTCAGTCAGCCATGTGTTTGCTGCTCATGCATGAGGACCTGAGGTTGAATGCCCGGCACCCAGGTGGAAGCTGATCATGTTGGCACATGCACGTCACCCTAGTCCTGGGGATGAAGAGACAAGAGGACCCTGGAGCTTGCTGGATCCTGTCTCCAGTAAGTAGGAGAAGGACAGGACCACTCCGACGCTGCGCTCTGGCCTCCAGGGGCACACACGAATACATACACTGCAGTACAGTGCCCAGGCCCAGCACTGTGGCTCCAATCACAACTAATCAGAAGTAAATCCAAAACCCGCTTTGTTTTGAGTCGCGCAGGTGGTTCGATGCCCTTTGCGGAGGAATATGAACTTGACATTTCCCTGGCAAACTAATATACTGAACTAGAGCAAGGTCCAGTGACTAGCTCGATAGGAAGGGTCTGGAGAAAAATTCACAGTAATGTTACAATTTCTGATAAGTACCCCACAGAGAAGCAGGCCCTCAAACAGTGCCTGTGCTCCACTCTCCTAAGGCATCTCAAGGTATAGTTACTATCCCATGAGTGACGGAAGTAAAGCCCACCCGCTGTATTATGGTCTCCATAAGCAAAAGAAAAGAGGCCTTTGTGAATGACCAAGAATCCACATCACTAGGCTACTTTAGCGGGTGCCAAGATTTTATCCATAAATCTGTGTTCTCTAATCATGCAAATGTAGCCTTTGCAGAACACTGAGGTCCAAAATCCCTTCCTTCATAACACGACAGGGTCCCAGACTGCTTACTTCATCATCTGCTAACATGCCAATCTTCCCTCTAAAAGCCTCTGGTCGCTTCTGGAGACATCAAAGTTTTGGCCAAACAACAAAAATGGTTGACGGATGCAGTCCAACCCAGCCTAACATATCTTCTGAGGGTGGTTGTGGTATGAACTATCACAGGTTGTAAATAGAAACTGGGAGAAAGAGTGCTAGATGGTGATGTGTAAATTTAAAATTGCGTGCTGGTTACTACCAAATATCAAGTGTTTACTTTGATCCCTCACCCCCCCCCCACCCCGCCCCAAGTGGCTTAAACTGTGTTTTCACATTGCTTTCCAATTTTAACCCTCCCTAAGCACAGCCAATTATCACTTTCAGCCTTCATCTAGCTGACTAAATGGCCCCTTGCATCTCTTTATCCATTCCTGATTTCTGGAAATGTTTTTCTCGTAGAGCTATTTAATCTGTAGCTTTTCAGAGACAACAACCAATGGCCTGAGCAATCACTTCACTCTAAGGAAGCAGCTTAGCAGTGGCTTGATCTCTCAGAAATGAGGTTTACAGGGTCCCCGGGTTTTGTGTGATCCACCTGCATTTTGTAAGCACAGATGCCGAAAAGGAACAGAGCTCAAAACTTCAGGGCCTCGGGACAGAATTAGAATTCTGCTTTAGCCTTCAGTCTTACTAGTCAGTCTCCCAGGTTCCGTATCCTCAACTCAGCCACAGCCCTGTCACCCCCCAACACACACACACCACAGCATTTCCTGAGGGCAGAAGCTGATTCACATCCCAGGGGCAAAGGTTTCTATACCGTGATGCCTCCATCACTGATAGGACCAGAAGTGAGCACATGACCCAGGCCAGCCAATGCAGAGACAGTTCAGCAGGCCTCCCCAGAGGCCAAGAGAGGTCAGGGCCACTCATCCTCTCAGAGCTTTCAGTGATGTTAAAAATAAAGAAATGACACAACATTTCAATGCCTACATTGAGCAAATTAACATTTCCAACACCCAAACACTTATGACTAATTATGCCCTCCATAAGACAGTTACAAGAGTTATAAAACATATTAATTCAGGGTGCGCTACAGGCAGAATGTCTGTTAATGAGAAACAAATTTAAATTTGGATGATGAATGCCATCGTCTTTCAATCCTGCCAGCTTGCCTCTGACTAAATGTGTAAGTTCAGGAGGATAATGGAAAAGCGTGTGGGAATGAGGCCTGAGCTCCGGCTTTCCCACAGCCTGACTCCACCCGTCCCTTCTAACCACACACAGACGACACCTTGACACCCAGCAGCCTGTGGCCACGGACCTGGAGTTAGTTCTGCTTACACAGAAATAACAGTTACTGGCCCATCAGTCACCCTGGCAGAAATGCTGATAAATTATTAGTCATAAGCCGGGCGGTGGTGGTGCATGCCTTTAATCCCAGCACTCGGGAGGCAGAGCCAGGCGGATCTCTGTGAGTTCGAGGCCAGCCTGGGCTACCAAGTGAGTCCTAGGAAAGGCGCAAAGCTACACAGAGAAACCCTGTCTCGAAAAACCAAAAAAATAAAAAATAAAAAAAAATTATTAGTCATAAACTATTGCTCAGCGCTGCTGTGGATCTAGAAACATCTGTCAGTCTAGCACCCAGGAGACCTAGCCAAGGACCACACTTCCTACCCTCAGCTACCCTCAAAACTCTCATCCTTCGCCGTTTGTAATCTGCTATAATAACATCACTGCTGGACAGTTTTTGTATCTTGAACCTGGAAACCAGGCTCACACCACAACTTTCTTGCCAATTTTTGAAAGGCTCCTGTTGAGTAAGTTTTCAGCATGCAAACCTCAGACAAAAGAGGAGACTATAGTCCTGTGGCAGTCATGAAGGCCTGCCTCCAGTACCCACCAGCAGTCAACTCCAAGGACGTTCAAGTCCTTTGTATCAAGTGCCACGGTTTGCATACAAGCAATACATATCCTCTGGTATGTTTTAAATCACCTCTAGGTTACTTATGGTACTCAATGAAGTGTAAATACTACCAAAACAGCTGTTATTCCATATAGTTAGGGAATGGCGACCAGGAAAGACTCCTGTATGTACCCAGAATAGATGCAAATTAAAAATAAATATTGGGGGGTGACAGGAGGGAAGAGAGGGGGATCTGTGGTTGGTATGTAAAATGAATAAAAAAGTCTTAATAATAATAATAGTAATAATAATAAATAAGACAAGGGAAAAAATAAAGTGTTTTCCCTCTTAAAAATAAAAAATAAAATAAAAATAAATATTAACATAAAATCCGCAGTTCCTGGAATAGTTGGATGTGGAACACAGCACACAGTAAGTTTCTCCCTCAGTTAACAAGCTGTCCCTCCGTTGTGGCTAGCATTGGCCTCACTTTAAACTAATTTCACTTCACTCTCCATTCCTCACCTTCTTTCTTCTTACAAACTCTCAGTGTCCGCTTATTGTTAATTCTAGATTCTTGGGAGACTTCCGAACAGTGGTTTTGGGTAAAGAAAATGACTTCAATAAATGTACGTGCTGATTCTTCAATTTCCAGTTTCCTTTCTGTTGCTGTGATGTAACACTCAGACCAAAAGCAACCTGGGGAGGAAGGGGTTTATTTCATCTTACACTTCCAGGTCACGGTCCATCATGATGGACATCAGGGCCCATACTTCCCTAGCTTTCTCATGCAGACCAGGACCACCTGCCTAGGGATGCGTTGCCCACAGTGGGCTGGGCCCACAGAACAAACTGATAAGGCCATTTAGTGACCCAAGTGAGACTTTAGATGGAGTCAAGCTGACAATAATCGTTAACCAGGGTGCTTGGATGAGCTAGAATTTCAGACGTATTTAACAAGTTCATGTTTTAACATAAAGACAATGTCCAGTAGGGGAGAAAAGGCTGAAGGAGAAACAATGGAACAGGGCTGGTACCAGAGCCCTGGGGTCACAGGGTGTCAGGTGCTGCGGTGAGGTTAAGTAGAAGAGAGAAATGAGATGCAGGCAGAACTCAGTTCCCAGGACGCACACCAACCTCTTTGAAGCTTTCCAATTCCACAGAACTTGGCCAGAAAGCCATCTCCTGACACCGGGTGGATGGGCAAGGCCTGGCTGGTGTGGATGCCACTACAGATCCACGACAGCCTCTGTGCTCCGCGTGAACACCAATCCCTCAGCTTTCTCACACTCCACAGAATCCTCCTCTCTCCCCATCCCATACCTCTGCTTCCCTCCCACAAGTTAAAACCACAGGTAAAAGGAATTGTAGGTGAGGACGCAAGAGGTTACTGCTTCTAAAAATAGACCTAAGCCCCAAGCCCTGCTCAAGAGGAAATCTGGAGCTCCGAAATCAGTTCTACCTTAAAATGATGCTGCTGGACCAGAGAGCATCCCTCCTTGATGCTGCTGGACTTGGGGAAGGAACAGAAAACATCCCACCCTGATGCTGCTGGACTTGGGGAAGGACCAGAGAGCATCCTTCTCTGATGATGCTGGATTTGGGGAAGGACCAAAGAGCATCCCTCCCTGGGCTGCTGGACCTGGGTGAGAACCAGACAGCATTCCTACTGTCACAGAAGAGTCAGTTTGAGAGACCTTTGTCAGGTCACTCTGACAAATGTCACTAAACAACACGAGAAAAGCACACTGAAGGAGCTCTGAAGGGGCTGAGGTGTCAAGATGCTTGAAGCCCAACTTCTGCACTCAGAAATCTGTGCTGCACGGCTGCATTCACCAGAAAATATTCTGGGGCCTCAGTCTCCTCCTCTTCCCAGTATCACAGCTGACCAGGTGGCCTCTGAGTGCCCGTAAAAAGCTCCTGTGGTTCCATGGCATGCTTTCTGGGCCTTAGCTCTCCAAGAGCAAGAGGAAGTAGTACTGTCCCAACAACAAAAGGAACAAGACTGCTTACAAACACCAACTGAGAAAATGTAGGTCCTTAACATGATAGTAAACTCTAATTCCCAAATGCCTTAACACTAGTTATTGAAAGCTCTAAATTTTTAAGAAAAAAAATTAAGAAGAAAAAAAAGGTATGTGTCTTAAATAAAATTCATGAAGCTCACATTTAAAAGAAAATACTAAAATACATAAAAACATCAAATTTACGTGGTCAGATTTGGACATAAAACATCATTGTAGTCTGAGTTTTCATTTTATAGACAAAATTTGCCAGGCACAGAGAGATTAAATAATTTGCCCAAGGACATGCAGCTAATGGGAGGCAGGATAAGTACGAGAATCCATCCAAGAACGATTTAACTATTCCAAAAGGGTATTAGAGGATGTTAGCAATGTCTGGGATAGGCTCCTAGTCTTTAGAGGCTAATGTCAAGAGGACAGCCAAGCCCTCCCACGAAGCATCACTCTGTGCTCCACACAAACCGCAACTCCAGGCTGATGAGCGTGGGATGCACGTATCTTTGGTTCCTACATTCTCACCTTCCCATCCGCGCCAAAGGTGGCAAAAGCCCTGCATGGCGTAGCAGCTACGCCCCTTCTAAGTCTGCCAACAACTCCCACATGGCCACGACCCTCTCAGATTCCAGGCCCGGTTTCCCATCTCATTGTTGTTATTGTGCACACACACACACACACACACACACACACACACACACACACACACACACAGAGTCATCTCACTAAACCCCACAAAGCCAACGCACACTGCCAGCCCACCAGCTGAGCAGCGGCAGCTGCCCCAAAGACATCACTCTGGGACCTCACTTCCTGTTCTGGCAACTCCGCCCGTGTCTGTGCCAGTTCGGGGTCTGGCCCATCGTTTTCAAAGCTTAGAACTGGACAGGTCCCAGATATCCAAGAAACCATCTGTTATAAAACCTTCCCTCCTCCAACTTCACTTCTCCACAAGCCACAGCATCTGCCGCCATCCCTGCTCTTCTGAACAGAGGACATGGGGCTCTCATCCACCACCTGTGAGACGACCAGGCTCATTCAGAGCTGGCCCTGATGGGGAAGAGCCACCAACTTTAAATCCAATGTTATAAAACAAACAAGTTCACATTCTACCTGGCAGCGTGAACTACCACAGTTGTCAAAAAAAAAAAAAAATGTAGAAAAGTACATTCGGTTTCCAAAAGTCCTTATTTCAGCTTATATTCTTTTTTGCACGTGTATGTGTGAGTGGTGTGCATGTGCGTATGTATGTGTGTGTGTGTGTGTGTGTGTGTGTGTGTACACATGCGTAGGCCCAAAGTTGAAATGGGCTGTCTTCCTCAATTGCTCTCCACTTTATTTGTTGAGCCAGGGTCTCTCAATTGAACTCAGCGCTCACCGATTGCCCCGCCTCTGCATCCTGAGTGCTGGGATTATAGGCACTGGCCATGCCTACAGCTTTTCACATGGGTGCTAAGGATTTGAACTCTAGTCCTTCCGTTTAAGCAGTAAGCGCTGTACCTGTTGAGCCATCATCTCCCTGGCCCATGTTCATTCGTTAATGGAAGCTTTTCAAAGCAAAATCCTCAAGGATTAGACAAAGACAAGCTGAGAACGATCTTCTCACTAATGCTATACTAATATTCCAGACCTAAAACAACGTAAGTTTTCTTTCCAATGAGAAACAAAGCCAGAATAAGATCAGTCTTTAAAGCCATTCAAGTACTCCCCCACATAAATTCCCAGTAGACCCTAAGCAACTGCATCTATATCACTAATAACTAATATTGATTAAACGTTCTCCACCTGACAAACTGCAGCCGGATCTTTATAGGCATGACGGAACTGAGTCCTAACACCTCTATCAGCCCTTTCTGTTTTTGTGAGGGGGTGACGGAAGACATATGCACGGGGACTAACTTGCCTAAGGTCACATCAATAAAAGGTGATGGGGTCAAAGTTCACACGTGGGTCCATGCAATTCCACCGTGCTTTTTGACACTATACTGCACTGCCTTGGGGTGGGGGTGGGGGGTGGGTCGTCGCTGTATAAGAGAAAAAAACGAAACTGCACCATTAATCACAGAAGCACCTGACTCTGCATTTTAAAGGGTCCTGTGCAAACCTGCCTTGGAATTTTACAGACCAAGAAAGGAAAGTGGCACTCATCTAACAGGCCTGAAACAGCTGCCAGGCAGCTGTGCAGAAGCAGGGGAGTAAGTGAACGGTGTCTGGCACAGTCACATGTGTCTCTGCCTCCACCTAGAATTCTTAAAAGAACTGAGGAGCCAGGCAGATGAGAGACTCTCACACTAAATTCCACAGGGAGTGTTAAATAAACATGACCAGCCCCATAAAGCTCCGAGAAAGGCAGTCTGTTAAAAATAAAAAAGTGTCCCGCATCCCACCTTCCCTTCGCCCAATAAACACAGAAATCCGTGAGCACACACAGCCCTATTAGCGATGGCCTATTTAAACCTTAAATTTTTAATTCTGTTTATTCGCCTTCGTAGAAAGCATTCAGCAAACATCCTGCCTCACTTTTACTTAGGTTGCTGTGTCTAATTGCAGGTGTCAACAGGACTTGGCAGCTTCACAAGGCGGCCTCAGACTGACTGCAGGATCAAGAGCAGGGCGACGCTACGACCAATCCACCAGTCACACATACTTCCATCCTGGCTCGGCCTGGCGTACAGGTCTGTGATGCTTAGGGCTTTGCTAGTCCTACTTTTTTTTTTTTTCAATGTCCATCAATTTACCGAGCTCCTGCTCTGTTCCAGCCACTAAGAGGCTCAGAGTCCAACAGTTGGGAAAATAAGCTTACCGTCTCACTGGAAAAGCAGAAATCAATTAAATCATGAGGCAAAGGAGTGAGTGGTTTACCAAGGGGCACTGTGAAGGAACACAGATTGATTAGCGGCTGTCTGCTCAGGCGACTGCTGAACGAAATTACCAGGGAGGAGTAACTAAAACACAACAGACGTTTCTTCTCACAGTCTGGAGGTTGGGGAAGCCAGGATGGCAGCACCTGCAGACGGAAGTCTAGTGGAGCTGCTCGCTGCTTCTTGGATGGTGCAAAGAGGCTGCCTTGGGCTTCCTTCATAGGAGCAGACATCCCACATCATCTAGGACCTACTCACTTCAGAAAAGCCCCCCGGGCTTAATAGTATAGGGCCAGGGAATAGATTTCAACATATGAATTGGGGGTGGGGGGACCTCAAACATTCTGACAATATAGAACTGAGTATCTGGGCAGTTATTACACTATTAAAGGTGGCCTCATTCTACTCTTTGTTCACTGAGAAGTGAGATCTGAGCCCATTCCTTGTGCATCCTGGCTGGCCTGTGGTGGAAACAATGCTATGTGACTTTGAGGCAAAGACTGAAGAAGCCATGCAGTTTCTTGCTTATTTTATGTCTGGAACTCCAGTTCTTAGAACTCTAAATCCATTTCCTAGGAAAATGGCAGCTATTTAACCAATGGTATTTGGTGTGCTTTACCACATAGTGGTAGGTCACTGGAACAGTGCTGTGTGTGACAGAGGGCTGCCCTGTGCTGGGAGGTCACACGGGGGTTCTCCTGCAATATGACACTGGGGCTGCAATGTCAGGGTGAAGAAACTTCCATCAGACGTAAAGGAGAACCAGGCTGTGGACAGAACCAGCTGCCAGGCAGACGGTCGGGGCACGCAGACACCATGGAGTCAGACCATGATAAGAGGTTGAACCTCTCAGACGCTGGAAGTCCATGGAGGGTTTGTTTTCTGTGGATGTCTTTATGTCTTATTTTTGTTCTTTATCTTTGTATCTGTTGTTGTTGTTGTTGTTGTTTCTCTGTATGTGTGTGGGTGCTTTGCCTGCATGTATGACTGTGCACTGCTTGTATGCCTGGTGCCCAGGAGGCCAGAAGAGGGTGCTGGATCCCCTGGGACTAGAGTTACAGACACTAGGAATCAAACTCAGTTCCTCTGCAAGAGCAACAAGTGCTCTTAACTGCTGAGCCATCTCCCCAGCACCCTCCTCCTCCTCCTCTTCTTTCTTAATTGAAGCAAATCACACAATATAATAGTCACTGTTATAGACTAAGTGGTATACCCCCTAAATCACATGCTAAAGCCAGGATTTCACAGTATATTTGGAAACAGTTATTACAGGTATAATTAGCTAAAAGGAGGTCACCAAGGGTGGACACGACTCCAGTATGACTATGTCCTAATGAGAAGGGGAATCTGGACAGGCACACACAGGGAGACTGTCACATGAAGATGAAGGCAGAGACAGGGTGAAGAGTCTCCAAGCCACTGACTGCCAGAGAGTTTTCACCCAGGAGCAGGGGCGAGGCCTGGAGCAGGTTGCCCCCTCAGTCCCTAGATCAACCTCCCTCGCTCACACCTCCATCTCAGTCTTCCTGCCTATCAAACTGTAAGACAACAGATTTCTGTTGTTCCTGCCACACAGCTGGAGGCACTTCATTACAGGAGCCCTCGGGGACTGGCATAATCACTGGCTTAGACTATTTTTAAGTGGCCAACTCAGAGATTTTTAGTAGCTTCATAATATAGCACATCTTTCCATACTGTCCCCAACTATAAACCATTTTCCAATCCCTCCAAAGGACCCCCATTCCTCTCTCCCTGCACCCTGATATGCTCCCTGTCTCTGTGGGTTTGCCTGATCTGGACACCTCACAGAAAGGAATCGCACAACACGTGGCCCTTTGCAGATGGCTGCTATAACTTAGCATAACTTTTTCCAAGTACATTCATGGTGTAGCATGCACCATTACTCTCCCTTTTATTGCATTATATGAAAATATCACAATTTGTTTACCAGAACTTGTCACTGATGGATATTTTTCCCCCTTGATTTTCCACTCGTTTGATTTTAAAGCGGACACTGAACACAGATATGTACATTCCATCTGACCCCCTGCCAGGTCTCTTGGGAATACACACATGGTAATTCTATGTCTAACTTCTCAAGAGCCCATTTAAACAGGCCTGTAGTGACTGCACTCTTGCATCCCCACCAGCATAGCCATGCATGTGTGAGGAGGCCCTTTGGACGGCTTCACACAAATCGGGGAAACTGGAAAAACCAAAGCTACAGGAGCCTGCTTTCATGCAGGAGCAGGCCGTGGGTTTACATGGCTGGGTCTGACAAGCCTTGAAAACAGTCAAGAGACCTGCTGGGAAAGAGAACTGCTCTGGCTGGGAAACGAGGTTGGCCGGGACTAGTCGCAAGGAAAGACTCCTCAAAAGAGAATACAAAAGGGGCTGCGGGGAGGGAGGGTGGCCTAAGCTTTCACGAGCTCCAAAACCGCGTGGCAGGGTAGAAGGAAATGGGTCTACAAAGAGGAATGTGACAAATGGGACTTCACAAAACTATAAATCAGTGATGAGGAAATAAGAGGCAGAGTAGATGAGATTCACCTAACTACTAAAAACCAGAAGACCTGAAAAGGGTCTAAATTCCGATACCTGAAAGATAAGCACCAGCCTAGCTCGCTGTTTTTCCCTTCCCTCTTCAGAAGGGGGTCAGTGGTGATAGACTGGGAAGCTGTTAGCTCCTTATTCTGCTGTGTAAGAGGTTAAACTACTTTGACCCGCTATCAGAACTGGTGAATAAATGCGTCTCAGTCTGGGTGCCAATCTATCTAACTTCAAATTGTCCTTTCCTGGGGGATCTGCGTGAACAGAATCCGCTCATGTCCTTAACAAATTCTATTGGCTCCGCAAAGCACCTGACACCTGGAGGAGCAGCCGGACACCACTGCAAAGATCACTAAGAAATCAGGAGAGATTAGCACAGTGAGATTATCATTCCGCTACTTGCCCTCCCCTCTGGTGAGCCGGTTATTTAATTACAGAGGCCAATCAAAGATGGGACTCCTAAGACCAAACCTATAATAATATCCTCCGTCCTGTCACAAAATTACAGTTTTGAGTTGTTGGGGTTTTTTTCCCTGAAAAGACACAGTTCCAGAGATTATAAAACTCTCTTTATGCATCAATCAAGAGTGTAAACTAATCTTTAAGTTTACAGTACAAGAGGTTGAATTGTAATTTAGTCATCATGGGAACAAAGGGTTTGGGGAGTAAACAAACACTGCTTTGAGAAGTCCAGGCAGGAGGTCTCATGGGCTCCAGCCCTCGGTCCTCTCAAGACCCAGACCCAACCAGACCCACCCTGTACTCCGCCAGTGGTACAGTGTCCGTGCCAGACAGCATCCTACTAAAGTCCCTTATTTGGATATCCCACACACATTCACATTCTCTAACAGATTTCATCAATGGTCAGAAAAGGCGTCCACTGAAAACCATTCATTTAAATTAACTCTACATCGGGCAAAATCCCATTGCAATACTAAGACCCAAAGAAATACCTTCTTTTGCTGCATATGAAATGTATTATATTACCAGATAGAGTCACACTGAAAAAAATAAAATCACATTTATTTATTTAATAATATCTATTCCCAAATCATAGGAATTAACATCTCCGTTTTATAGACAAAAATTCTAGTGGTAGAAGATCCTAATCTTGGTTCTATAGCACAACAATACAAGCAAACATGTACACACACACACACACACACACACACACACACACACACACACACACTGCTAAAACTGACTCTACCATCCAAGACATTCATAAATCTGTGCTGAGAAATTTCAGGTTGTTGTCAGCTTCACACCCAAATGCTTCAAGAAGACAATGCCAAAAATGCAAGATGCTGGTCTCCCAAATCTAATTAATTGCGAAGAGGTAGCACTTTCTTACAGAGAGCCCCCTGAGAAGTTACTCCATTAGAGTTCTTTTTTCTCCAGCAACGGAGGTATGAAATTTTAGATATGAGGAATGATGGTCACATAAAGTTTTAAAAGACAATTTCCCCACACTACATAAAGAAAAGTCCTTTTAATCAACGCCCCTGCTTCGGAGAGACTGTCAGAGAAGTAACTGATGCTCATTAGTACTTAATGGACTAGGGCCACAAGCATTAAGTTATTCATTAATTCTCACCACATGTCCCTGAAGCAAGTTGGAGAGTCCCTTTTTGACGGGGAGGGAAAGGCGATGTTGTGCATGGATGACAAGCTGCTTCCAGCCACTGCTGACCATAAACACGGGATTAACAATACCAAACACTGAATGACTTTTGAGCCGAGGATGCCGGAGAACATTCCCAAGCATGACCAATGCTACCCCAAAGAGCAGTAACTAAGAGTCTACTATATTTCAGAAGACAGACAAAGACTTGAAGTCTCTGAAATGTAATCCTGGTGATAACAATGATAATCACAGGAAGAGGAGGAGAAAAGGCTAATTGTTGAGTGTTTATATCAGACTCAGTGGTGCATCGGAGCAGAGCGTTAACTCTGAGTCCTTGGTGAACTTAGGAAGCAGGTGCTAACTGTTCCTTCCCTGGAGGAAACCCAAGGTAACATGACTTGCCCATCAGAACGGGATTCAGACCCAATTTGGTCCCGAAGGCTGTGTGCACTTGACCTCAGTGCCACCCAGTTAAATTAGGACTCGTTTTTCTTAATTGACCCAATTCTATCCAGGCAGAGTGGAAGTTAATTCACAAAAAAACCAAAAGTCCCTCGAAGCTTTGCCCCTAACAGCATTTGGTCAGAGGGCCAAACCTTCTCCGTCTTGAAGCTCTGGTGTAATGTAAGGGCAAGCCAGATCTGGTCCACTGGGCCCAAGATTATGTACTTGCTATTATCTATCATTAATGGCTTCATACAACCTACTCTCTGGGTCCAATTTCCTATTGAAACATTTAGTAGCTTCTTTGTCAATGAATCCTGTTAGTAGCATTTATTCATTCTTTCTGAAAACCATGCATTTAGGGGGCAGAAAAAGAGAATGTCAGAGTTTTGTGTTTAGTCCATAAAATATGTAACTCCTCTCAAATTTAAAAAAAAAAAAGAATGCTGAGCTTAGTGATATCTTTTGTACCAGATAAATACATAAGCTGAGTAATGTGTTTGTGAAAAATAAAGCAGTAAGACTGAAAACACTTCATAGCTAAGTATCTCTAAAGGATTTTCCATAACCCAATTATTCACTCATCCCAAAACCACTCACTCCCGTATTCATCAACACATGCTTCGAGGACCACTCTCACACCAACGATACATGTGAGGCCCGAAGAATTCCAGATTCCTGTGATGCCACTTACAAACAGCCCAGGACAGCCGGGCGGTGGTGTCGCACGCCTTTAATTCCAACACTCGGGAGGCAGAGCCAGGCGGATCTCTGTGAGTTCGAGGCCAGCCTGGGCTACCAAGTGAGTTCCAGGAAAGGCGCAAAGCTACACAGAGAAACCCTGTCTCGAAAAACAAACAAACAAACAAACAAAAAAAAAAACAAATAGCCCAGGTGAGCCTCATAGCCTCTGCTGTTTCAGGGCAGCAGGAGCAGCTCCAAGCAGCATGCTTGCCTGACATGCATGTGATTCTTGGTTCAATCCTCAGTCAAGCACAGTGCTACACACCTTTAGTCCCAGGACTCCAGAGGCAGGAGCAGTTGAATTTCTGTGAGTTCAAGACCAGCCTGGTCTACACAGCAAATTCCAAGCCAGCCAAGGCAACGAGTGAGACCTTGTCTCAAAAAGAATAACAATAATGGTGATGGTGATGCTGATTGAGTCTGACAACCACTGGGTGCCTCTGATATGCCGAGAGGACATGCCACTGTGCAGTTTGCACCAGCCTGCCTTAATTCTTCTCTCTTCTACCTTTAACCTTGCCCCTCAGCTGCCCTGCTCTACAAAACAAAAGGAGTTCTTCCTGAGGCAGGCATAAGTCAGATTGAATAGCTTCTGTGTTCCTGTGTTCGAAACTCTCCAAGGGTTTCTAATCTCCCTTACAGCCAATACTGGACCAGCTCCTTTCTGTTTCTACCCATCTCCAGCTACCAGGATGCCTCTCAACAAGCCTTTGTTCCAACGGCTTCCCCTACCAGGACTGCTCTCCTGCCATGGCCTTTATACCACTTCCCTGGGACCCTTGGTCCATAGGTCCATAAGCAAATTCACAGAAGACCTTCCCTGCCCTCTTATCAAGAACTAACACACTCTCTCTCTCTCTCTCTCTCTCTCTCTCTCTCTCTCTCTCTCTCTCTCTCTCTCTCTCCCTCTCCCCCTCTCCCTCTCTCCCTCCTTCCCTCCTCCCCTTCCTGACTTGATTTTTTCAGTATTTATCACTATCTAATATATTTTCTATCTTATTCATTTGTTACTCCCACTAAAATGTAAGCTGCATGAGAGCAGGATTTTATAACTTACCAGCTTTCCCCACAAATGTAGGCCATTTGTCACACAGGAGTGCCAAAGCATAGCTATCTCTCAGCATCCTTATGGGATTGGTTCCAGGGCTCCCAAGAACACCAAAGTCCTTGGATACTTAGGTCTCTTCCATAAAATGGTACCTTGTTTGCACATGACCTATACATATCCCCTTATATGCTTCAGATCATCTCAAGATTATGCTTTATTCCTAGAAAATGTAAATTGTACAGAAATATCCATTATGTTACATTGTTTAGGGAACAATGTAACACAAGATCTGTATACAGTGAATACAAATGTAGTGAGTGTGCGTGTGTGTGTGTGTGTGTGTGTGTGTGTGTGTGTGTGTGTGTATTTACTGGGTGAAAGAATAAACATCATATAAATACCATATAAAGAACATTTGACTAAGGAACTAACTACAGGTCTTTGTGGGCATACCCCGCCTCTCCCACAGACTAGAACACGAGCTCAGCCAATATTGAAGGACGGTAGAGAAAGAAAACATCCTCTGAGAAGAGAAAAGAAAGGGCATTGTGTGCATCAACTGACTCTATAATCTTAAAAAAAAATGTCACAACCACGGCCGGGTATGGCGACTCAGACTCTACAGCCAGTGCCCACGAGTGAGTGCAGGCCAGTCTGGGCTGCAGACAAAGACTGAAGCCCAGTGACTCTGAAAAGTCACTGCCCAGAGAGATAAGGACGGAAGGACTCACAGACCAAGGGAAGGCAGGAGACAGGAGTGGGAGGGCGGTCCTGTGTGCCCCGCCTTTCCCACCTAACTGGGCGAACCTGAAAAAGAGAGGTCTAAAGAAGAACAAGCGCTCTTCTTCTCTCTGTAACTTCCCCCTCAGTCAGAAAGGGTTTCCAAAGAAAGAGGCTAGAAAACACAGGGAAACTAGGCTAATATGAGCAAACGTCACGCATCAGATAATCTAAATGAAACGCAAAGAAAACGGAGAATAAACGATTTCTTCCAAATGCTTCTATTCACCTTGCTCCCCGCCCCCCTTCCTCCAAGAAAGATTTGGGGCCTATATCATGTTGGCTTAGAGTCGGCCCAAATATGGTCATTTTTCTCTCAGTGTAAATGCAAACAAACCCCCTGGATCACCGTGGAAAACAGCACGCAGCAGAACATTCATCTGTATGAACTCTGCTGTAAATGACACCTCTCTTCTCCCTACAGAGTCCAAGCTTGATCTCCAGGAATTGCTGTAACTCAAAACATACTTTTTACATAAAAATAATGATGGGGTTGGAAATAGAAAAAGTCAATCTCTGGACTGGTCTGGCGTTGGGAGCCACAGAGAATGATTAAATATAAAACAAGGGGGAAGCAATAGCACTAGGTTATAGAGGAACAGATTGACATAGATTTTTTTGAGGCTGGAAGTTGCAGGCAACATGCCTAGAATTTAGATGCCAATATTAAGGACTGAACACTAGCCCAAGCATCTACAGCTCCCCGGGCAGGTCAAATCTCATTACAACAAACACCACAGCTATAAGAATCTCTGTGTAATCTAGAACAGGCCCAGATAATGACCCCTTAACTCAAGCTGTATGTGATCCCTAACAGTGTTCCCCACTCTGAACACAAAAGCACAGATGCACAGAAGAAATATACCGAGTGACTACTCGCTGTACAGAGACTCATCAAAAGCCCCCAACCTCCCATCCAGTGGAAGAGACTACTTAGAAATGTCAGGGAAAAAAGAAATTAACTTGCAAACAGCCTTGGAAAGGCATAGATGCAGACGGTATAGCCAAACCTTCAAAAGACAAATGAAAGCAGGCATATGACCGCTGTGCCAACACATTTGATATGGTACAGACAGCCCACAGATTCGTTATGGCACAGTTCCACAGGCTCCTACTTCTCTCTGCAGGTGCCCCCACCAACACTGTCCAGTGTTGTTCGCTTTAATTTGAATTTTCTTCCTTCTCGAGTATTAAAGATGATAAACTCTCAAGTGAAAACTGTGTGGGGTTCTAGCTACTCCTGGAAAATGGTTAGATTTGGCAACATATGCACACATTCCCAGGTCAACTATCAACTGGAGGCGAGCATCACCTCTGCTCCAAGGCATAAGACTGCCAACTGGTTACCCTACTCTCCAGGATTCCACACTACATCCCCAGCACTGCACACTGCATCCCCGGGACTGCCCACCTCCAGTGGCCTACAACCTTAGATTTTAAAAACAAGGCCCCGTCCTAACAAGACTTCAGAGAGCATGTGTTGGCTGATATTGCCTAGACGTTACTTTAACATTTCTCTTATGTGGTACTAGTGGTGAAGTTCTTCTTCCTTAACTGTCTACACTTTCCTTTGGATATGATAATGTTTGAAATGTCTCTTAGCAATGAAAATGTGACAATACTGTTTTCAAATGGGTTCAAAACTAACCATCATGGCTATGTATATTTTAGCACAGTTAAGTAAAAAAGAAACACTGCTAAACAATCACATACCTTTTAAAAGGAACACTGAGCATACACTGGCAAAAGAATATTATAATCTGTTTCTGAACAATTTCAAAATCTTCGTTGTAATCTATGTTGTATAACCAGAAACCTTCAGTTTCAGAGGGGTTACTGGCAGGCATAAAACCATGGCCATGAACAACTTTTCCATGTCTCAGGCCCTCACCATACCCACATGAAGAACAGTGAAGGCACCTCATGGGAGGTATCTGGAGAATTAATCCAAGCTAGCATATGCAAGCTTGTGCCTACCACATCATAAGTGCTACAGGAGAAAACAGCCTTCTGTTACCTTCACACACTGGCCTAAATTAACAACAAATTATATACTGCTGCACACATCTTCACCTCCACCTTGCTATGTCTGCCTGAAGAATTTCTACCCAGAGCACATTCCACTACCATCAATGTAAGTTGCTACTAAGTCTCACAAGTCATTAATAAAATGTGGTGATTTCTCAAAAGGTTTATACTCTAAAATGTACTTAATAGAAAAGAATTAACTCTAAGCCACTATCTAAGTGATAAAGATTTATCAAAATAATTATCAAGTTGAAAGAAAATCCCTAGAGCAGTAAAAATATCCAACATTCAAAAAATATCACAGAAGAAAAAGTCTGGTAGTACACGAAAGGAATAGCTTATGAGTGAATGAATGAATGAATGAATGAACACCAAATGAATGATGATGGGCTGCCAAGCACAAGTTTGTGCTTTTCTAAAACAAAACCAATAGTGTGTGTGTATGCGAAGTAAGGTGTGTGTGTGTGTGTGTGTGTGTGTGTGTGTGTGTGTGTGTGTGTTGTGTGTGTGCATATGTGTGTACGTACATGTGTGCATGTAGAGACCAGAGTTGATGTTGATTGTCTTACTCCTTCGCTCTCCGCCCATTTTCTGAGACAAGTTCTCTCCCTGAACCTGGAGCTCATGATTTGGCTAAAACGGCTGGCCACTGAACTCCAGGGATGCCCCTGTCTCCATCTCTTAGAGCAGGGACATGCTGACATGCTGGGCCTTTCAGGCCAGCAGTAAGAACTTGACCCACACCCTGACGTTTGCACAGTAAGTACTTACTGACTAAGCCATCCCCCCGCCCTACAAAAAGCACCATGCTTTAAAAATCACACTCTGCTGTACAAAAGAGTGGTGTTGAATGGTCTGTCACAATGACCTGTATAAACACACTCTGACTACCTGACCCTAAGTCTGCCCGCAAGTCTGCCATTTGTACTAACTGTATTTGATGTGGCTGGAGCAGTTCCTGCCTTCAGTGAGTTACAATCAAGGTGGGCAAGTAAAGTAACAGAAAGTGGTCACTTCAGAGTGTCTATGGAACAGTGGGAGATTTTCATGAAGGGCACCTCCAGGGTAGGCTGCAAAGGTTCTCAAGGGGACTGAAGGAGAAGAAAAGATGAAGCCCTCAAAAGAAGCCCTGCCGCTATTACAGGCTACTGGGCCATCGAGAAACATGGCCAATGTCATGCTCAGCAAATCCTTAATGGTCCTTCGACCTGCACAACACAGCCTTGAACATGCCCATCTGCTCCATCCTCAGGCTTACACACCACTTTCTTGTGTGTGTGTATTCATGTGTCTTCCCTCCCCTCACTATGGACTCCCTGTAGCAGGAATCTTAGAGTCTTATTAATAAAAACAAACCTGAGCCAGGCATTGTGGTGAGTGTTGGAAGATCAGGGAAGCAGAACAAGCCCACAGCCACCTCACCTCACCAGTTCCTCAGCTGATCCTGTTTCCTCAGACTGGAAGCCTCTGTGTCCTCATCTAAATGGGTCTCAACTGAACTGTGCTGCTCAAAGCCTAAAAGCTTAACCAGCTCTAGTTCCTGGTCCTCACGCCTTAAATACCTTTCTGCTTTCTGCCATCACTTCCTGGGATTAAAGGCGTGAGTCACCATGCCTGGCTGTTTCCAGTGTGGCCTTGAACTCACAGAGATCCGGATGGATCTCTTGCTCCAGAATGCTAGGATTAAAGGTGTGAGTGCCACCATTTTCTGGCCTCCATGTCTGTCTAGTGGCTGTTCTGTTCTCTGATCCCAGATAAATTTATTAGGGTACACAATATTTTGGGGAACACAATACCACCACAACTCCCAAAGGAGAAGATGCAATCCAACTCCCTTATAGCCCCAGACAAATTCATTCCATAAACCTCACTGAACGAAATCCTTAGGCAGGACAGTCCCTCAGTCGGGGAAGAGTGTCTTGATGCCAGGTACAGAACAGGCTGGGCCACAGCTAGAAAACGTGTGTTCATGTAGCGCACTGTGTACTATGCTTCCCACAGGAGGGAGTGCCTTTGTCCACATGAACAAGGTCCACTTAGCTGACAGAGCTCTCTGAGAAAACACTTGAAGGGCTTTACTCAGGGGGTCATTTACTACTGGGAAAATGACGCACTCCTCCCTTGAGATTTGAGGCATGGTGGCTTTTTGTTTGTTTGTTTTCAGTGGGGATAAACCTCAACATGTTGCCTAGGCTGGCCTCAAACTGACAATCCTCCTGCCTCAGCTTCCCAAATGCTGGAAAAGCAGGTGTGCACCACCACACCAGGCCTTGCATAAGGCCTTTTAAAAGACACCAGGCCTGTCCTGGCACCCAGGACAGACAGGGAACAAGAGTTCACTGGGTCACACTGAGGAGAGGAACTAAGATACCCCTGGGCTTCCAAAGTTCTCTTCTGCTCACTGGCTGAGAAGGTGCCATCTGGAAGGCTCCACAGAGAAGCATTGTCATGGTTCTGCTGGAATATTTCTGGTTGGCAGAGAATACAAGATGCCAGAACTTGAAAAAAAAAAATCATGTAATTATGATTACCTCGGTTCACCTTGTTCTTCAGCCAATCCAAACTCAGCCTGCTGGAGCTATGTAACCATTAGCAAGGCCTTGCAAAGACTCTGCTGAGCCAGCCAGCTGGCAAATCATCAGAAGGTCTGTGAATCACCCACATTCTAATGCTGGGGTGGCTCTGTTCCCCATCGCGAGCACAGCTCACCCCTGGCAGTACAACCTTGACACCCAGAAAAACCAAACAGGCCACACTTCATGGAGCCTCTCATCCCAGCCTCATGTGCACCCTGACAGGTCAAAAGCATGTGGCATGTCATGTGCAAATTCCGTCCTGACCCTGCGGAGGTACCTGAACATGAGCACTGTACATGAGCACTGTACACACCTGCCCTTAGCAAGCACAGGCCACCTGCCAGGGCTTCAGCAGTTCATTTTGTTTTCTGGCACCTCCTTCTGACTGTGCAGGCCTCTCGCGGGAACATTCCGGGGGTACCTGGACCTGCAGCAGGGCCAGCATGGAGGAATCCACCACTTCAAGGGCTGGTCCAACGGCAGTGCGGAAGCCAGGCCCTAGAAGGGCTTTTTGCTGTTATTGAGTCCTCAGGCTACAGAATCTGATAAAAATTATCTGCAGACTGCTGTCACAAAAAGCCCTTTTCCCCTGAAGGGACCGAGCAATTTGAAAGTGCCTGGCAAAGCATGTTGTGTTTCCATTCTTCAGAGCCTTCCCCGAGGCAGGCCAGTGTCGACACCAACTCAAAGAGAGGAAACTGAGTCTCCAGGGACATGCAGAGAGCAGGCCTTAGAAACGGGGCCTCGTGCCACCTTGAGGTTTTCACTATTTCTAATTCACCAAGCCCACCCCGGCACTGTCCACTCCATCTTCTTTGAGTATAAAAAGGGGCGCAGAAAAGGGAAGCCTATGTCCCCTCACTGCGCCATTAATCACCTCCATCACATGACCCACACCAATCACATGACCCGCACTCATCAAATGGTCCCACTAATCACACCACAGTCTCTCCACTCACCACATGGCCTTCACCAATCACAGCCTCTCCAATCATATGGCCCCACTGGTAACAGGTCCCCACTAATCACAGAGCCCCTCACCAATCATGTGTCCTCCCTAATCAGGAGATCCCACTAATCACACAGCGTCCCCCCACACTAATCAAATGGCCCTATTAATCATGTGGCCCTACTAATCACATAGTCTCCCTTACAACCTTCTATCTAGTTTCCAGTTCTGGAGCAGTCCAATGCTCCTCACCATCACATCTCAAAACCCCAGGTGCATAGACAATATTCTTCCTTCCTCAAAATGCTAAAAGCCTGGGCATCTGCATATGGCGCCAGAGTGTAGAGCAGAATGTATCTTCAATCAGGAGCAAAATGAAGCCACATCATCTGCAACTCAACTCTCTTTCTCAAGAAGCCTGAAAATGGAAGCCTTTATTTCAGGGGCTTTGGGGCTTTAAAAGGGATCACCATACATACTGTCACCTCAAATTAGTAACTGTCAAAATCAAAGGGGACAGTATTAATAACTTTTCAGGGATTGCAGGTGTGAACCACACTGTTATTGAAAACCAAGTCTCCCGGGGCATTTTAAGGCCCTGCTTGGGGTGTACACCATCAATGGCTCCACCCCCTGCCTGGGATGTATACCATCAATGGCTCCACCCCCTGCCTGGGAGGTATACCATCAATGGCTCCACCCCCTGCCTGGGGCGTACACCATCAATGGCTCCACCCCTAACAGAATGCTTAGTTCCCACATAATAACCAGAATATGTAATAGTGATCTGATCTAGTTATGATAGATGCTTGGAAGGAAAAGTCCTGGGAAGTTCAAGGGTTAACCTAACAGGGAAGCAGGGGAATTGCTGGAGTGAGAGAAGAAGGGCATAAGGCCTCAAGGTGACTCTGAGGAACGTAAAGGGTCACTTCTAGGGCAAGGGCAGGCTGACACAGGTGATGTATGAACCACAGGAGGGAATCAGGAGGCAGGTGACAGAATCCTTGGTGCAATGAGGATGGAGGCTGGACCAGGGTGATGTCAACGTAGGATGGAGGCTTGACCAGGGTGATGTCAGTGTAGGATGGAGGCTGGACCAGGGTGATGTCAGTGTAGGATGGAGGCTGGACCAGGGTGATGTCAATGTGGGATGGAGACTGGATCAAGGTGATGTCAATGTAAGATGGAGGCTGGACCAGGGTGATGTCAGTGTAGGATGGAGGCTGGACCAGGGTGATGTCAGTGTAGGATGGAGGCTGGACCAGGGTGATGTCAGTGTAGGATGGAGGCTGGACCAGGGTGATGTCAATGTAGGATGGAGACTGGATCAAGGTGATGTCAATGTAGGAGGACTTCAAGACACACTTCAAACCTGGAGATGGGTGAGGGATTTATCAAGATTCTGGGTCATTTAGAAAAGCAGGGCTTGGATGTAAGAAAGCAAAGAAGGTTCCTTACATAACCCTCCATTGCCTGAAGGTGGCCTTGTAATCTTGTTCACACAGCCTCAAAATTCCCTGATGATTGTGGTAAAATGAAATGTAGACGCTAAAAATTACCCTGCCACAGTTTTCCACATCCATAAATCAACGTACTGTTCAGCAACCTAAACAAGACACATTCACCTAAACAACTCAGTAGTTCTCAGTGTATGTGGTGACCTGTTCAGAATGTCACCCAACAGCACAGCCAGCGATGAGGTTGTTGGAGTTCTGAGTGCTGCTGACGTCAGCCTTCTGCTGTAGATGAAGCGCTGCAACCCTGGGTGCTTTTCCGAATGGAAAATCTCAAAATCGCATCTGGTCGCCACTTATTTGCATCACTTTGAGGAACAATTTTGTTTCTCAAACAGAATTCACAATGATTGACTGTCACCTTTGCAGAGAAATATAATAAATAAAGGAATCACAATGTTTACAACGGCACCGCCCTGAAACTTCAAAGTCTATGTTTTCCTGAAACACGTCATAAATAGGGAAAGAAATAGTATCTAGACTTTTCTGCACACAAAACCAAGGATTCTCAGGCACTTAAAACATGAACAGGGCTGGTGGCACTTGCTGCAGAAGCCTGGCACCCTGACTTCAATACCCGAGACTCACAGCGGAAGGAATGAACAGACTTTTGGAAGCTGTACTCTGATCTTCCTGCCTGAGTGCTAACCCATACATGCACACACAAACACACTTACAACAATGTGTTACTTAAAATAAAACGATCACTCACAGTAAAAGCTAACGACAACTTCCACTTCAAATACTACCAAATTACATGCACAAAGATGCACCTTTCCTCTTCGTAATTGATAATAAATTCTATTCATTAAATGGATAGTTTAACATGTACTATTTTCAAATGTTTGCTATAAAAACAAGTCCACACATGGCAGAGGTTCCTTAGTAGCTTCTCTGTCCCAAAGTGAGACTCTAAAAACACATAGTGACCTCACTCTATCTTACCAGATATATCCCAGTCCACTCAATAGAGGGTTCCAGAAAGCACCCAAGAATCATGAAGGGGTCTATGGCTCTAGAAGAAAAGATACTTTGGACACATGAAAATGGTGGCAGATAAAATCCCTACAGATGAAGACAGAAAAGTGCTAGGAAGAATTAGGCAGAATGATAAAAGGGTTCAAGAAGTTATAAGTCCATGAGATGAGGTAGAAGAAACAAAAGATGTCCTTCCTTGGAAAGACCTTTGGGTTTGTTATAAATGGAAGCAAGAGCTGGGACCACCTGCTCCTTAGAGATTGCTCCACAGCCTAGCCTGACACCCTTTCAGGGCAAGGGAGCACAGAACTACTAGGGGAGAGAAAGGTGAGTGCAGTGGGCATTTTCCATCCCCCAGGTCTCCTCCACCAGCTCGCCTCTGCTGCACCTGAGCATCCATCTATTTTGCAGATGAGGCTGACCGGGGAGGGGGGGGGCGGGGTAGTAACTCACATGTGACTAACCCTTTACAGTTAACTAAGCACTTTCATATTTTCTTTGTCACTCAAGCATGCAAAACAATTTATGGAATGCCTTCTGGGAGCCAAGCCTTGCCAAAACCTAGGCTGAAACTCTCTCATCTAGATCTTCTCCCACATGGACCTGAAAGATGATTGGGATATGGGCCTCTAACTGAATCATCATCACGGGGGGGGGGGGGGCGGGGGGGGGGCGGGGGGGGGCAGCATTAGGACAAGGAACTGTGCCGGTGTGTTCCACCATTGGATCCCTACGTGAGGCCGTGAGGCATTGGGCTGCTGACTGATGTATTCACGTCTGTACTGTTACTTAAAACCATTGCAAGGTGGACCTAGCCAGACAGAACTGAGCCCATCTGATCTAGAAGCCTGTAAAACTCAGTTTAATGGCCAGCTTGTAAATTAACCATTCAAAGGCTACTTTGACATAGCCTTTAAAAAAAAAAAATAAGCAATCTGCTATGACTCAAAAATCGTCAGGTAACCAACTGAAGTGCAGAGAGAAAAAGGACAGACTACAGAACAGAACAAAGAAGACTGCCCAGAGCCAGCCAAACTGAAAAGGGCACCAGGTAGGAACGGGCTGGGAGAACTCCATAGCCACACCCCTTTGTGCCAAACTGACCAAAAGGGGAAAAAATACATTACCTCTCCTTTTTCATGTTACAAAAACCTCAGAATTTTGTCTTGTTTTGGTGAGGCTACAGATGGCTAGCACACACTCCACACTGACCCACATTCCTCATATCAGGTGTGGTACATGTGGCGGTCAGATGTGACTTTCAGGACTCCGTCCTCTCCTTCCACCTTGCAGGATCCAGGGATCAAACTCAGGTCAGACAAATGTTTCCACCCTGCTGAGCCATCTCACCAACCCAACACCAAAAACAGGTATGTTTTTGATGATTTCCGAATCTTCCTGGGCAGATGCTGAAGGACCCAATGGGGTCTCCCTAAGTGACAGACTAGCGTGAGGGGCAGAGATTCAGGAAAACATAGACTGGAACTCCGGAACAAGCTCTTCCAACGACAACAGTGACAGAAATGGTAGCGCTAACCTGCCTTCTGAGGTCAATGCTTTGCTCATGACCTTCTTACCTTTACAGTTTCATCTTGGTCCACACCACACATGCGACAAAAGACAGAGATGGTGGAAATGTCAACGAGAGCAGAGATCAGCACAAAGTTACAAGGCACAGTTCCTCAGGCTCCATGTCCCAGAGGCGAGGGAAGGAGACATCACAATAGGTGAGAGAGAATGACCAGAGCCTGAGGTCTAGTGAGAAGACACAGATGAGCCCTCGCTGATGAACTTAAGACCGAGCATTACTGCTCACAGTACCGTGCAAGTATCAGCCTACATGGACGGTAACCAGCTACCAAAACAATGCATGAGACTCTAGGGTCAGACACAGAACAGCTCACGACTGCAAAGAGGAAGCCACAGTGTCATTTCCCAAACCCAGCTTTTCAGTAGTGGGCAGCACACTACAGTTCCCTGTTCCAAAGACCCCCAATGGTACTGATTCAATTAGAGGCCCATTTCCCAATGGTTGTCCTTGTGGGAGAAGATCTAGATGATGGGATTGCCTTTTAATGGGTATGGTGGTGTATACCTTTGTTCCCAGCATTCAGGAGGCAGAAGCAGGTGGATATCTGTGAGTCTGAAGCCAGCTCAGTCTACATAGTGAGTTCTAGGACAGCCAGGGCTATAAAGAGAGACCATGCCTCAAAAAAAAACCGACAAAAATTATCTTTCTATTAACCTATGCATTTAAACATCTCATATGCATAAATAAAAGCGAAATTGCTTTTTTAAAAAATAGTACACAGACTCTTCACTTTGATAATAAATACACTGTGCCCAAGAGTTGAGGTAATTACAGGCTTTCTACAAACAACCCCACAAACATTCAAAAATGTATGTGTAAAATTTTTAAAGAGAATGAAATCATGAACTAAAGATAAAAGGATCACGGCCAAGAGACAACGGTTGTGTCCCTGAATGACCAAGCCCACACTGATTCGCACTGGCCAACACCACTTCCTGGTCTTCAAGGGCAGCTTCAGCAACTGCTGTGTCTGGTGTTCCCCGGGGACTAGCTGAGAAGTACACACAGTGGGAGGTTTCTCAGGCCACTCTGCAAAGTCCCCATGCCTCTGAGCCATCCTGCCAGCTAGAGGACCTTCTCTCCTCCCTTGGCAGGGAGCCCCACCACGAGAAGCCCCTCTTTCCAACCACCAAGCTTCTCTTCAAAATGGGGGAGACAAAACATAATTTACACCACCAGAAATGCCCGAAGACATTCAACTTTAAAAGAATCGTCTGACACTTTCTATGCCGCTTAAAGCTTGGAGTGGCAGCCACTGCCCCGTCTTCCACAGCACACAGCACAGCTCCAATGGAAACCATCATATCTAGGAGAGCTGTGCAGTTCACAACCTGTATGTAGCAGCCCTCAGACACAGGGGTCCCCCTCCCATAGATATCTTCTTATTAAAATCCACTTCCTGATCCATGATTAGTTTTACTCTGTTTCTGAATTCCTGGGTTCCAGCCCGATTCCTGCTGGATCTCAATTAGCAGCCACAGACAGTTAATAATTTTCTCCTATCATTAAGTGAACAAAAAAATGTTGTTTCAGTTTAGGATCTGACAAGATGCCTGTAAGATTCACCCTGGAAACAATATGAGGAAGGTTCAACATCGTATTTCCTACCTGGGCGCCTCCTGCCATCTAGTGCCTTAATTTTAGGCCCAATTAAAGACATCATTCTTTCTGTCGGGGGTGGAGGGTGTCCCAGTGCAGATAACAAGTGCATATGCTTATAGGGAAGTCATAAAGAAATGCACACAGAATTGCTCTGGACCATGTCTACACTCGGCTCCGACCAGCTGCGTGACTGGTGATCACGCACTCCTCCCTAACTTCCCTAAGCCTGGTTGGAGGTGAGCTCAGAGGCATTCTCCAGCGTCGTGGCCAAGTGCCTGAAAACAACTTACAAACACCAGAGAGCAGCTTTCAAGGTCTGTCTGGCCCCGTTTCCTCGGAGGCCAACTGCTGTCAAGACACGCTCTCGCTGCCTACCTTAGAACCACCTCGCCAGGACTCTCCCGTCTCCACCAGTCCTCGAGGGCCAGGCAGCTGGCAAGTCCTGCGTTTTTGCCTCAGCTGGGCTGGAGTCTGTGCCCGAAGCGGCTGCCTACACTTCTGGCTTCAGGCCTCTCTTCCACAGCCAATAGTCACACTCGGACTTAGCACACTCAGTCTCAATCTCGTCCAACACAGGACACAACTCTTGAAGGTGCCATGGTCTGTCTCCCTCACTTACCTGGAAGCACAGTAGCACGGAAAGAACAATCCCAGGGGTGTCCTCGGGTCTAAGAACCCTCACTGCCTAACCACGCTCTTCGTGGAGGAGGCCCACATGAGGATTTCCTATGCAGGACGTATGTGAGCACGTGTAAGCTGTACACGGAGACCCAGTCCAGTCTAGATCTGACCTCATCCCATAGACAAGGCGATAAATTAACTAGTCTGCTTTTTGAACCCTGGAAGAAGACAGATTCCTGGATCGGCACTAAGGACTTATCATACAGAGTACAGGAGGTAGCAGGAACATCATCACCCTGGCCTTAGTTCTCCCTGCTCTAAAGGTCGAAGAGGGACCCTGTATGTGCAGTGGGTAGGCGTTACAGCTGAGGACCAAGGATTGGGATGCTGGTGCCTCACTGTCCACAGAGGCTGCTCCTTGTCTGGAGAAAGACATTACATCACCTCTGAAGGCTGAAGGCTGCTCCCTGCGAACACAACCCAGAGCAATGGCCCAGGTAAAGCTGGCTCACAGTACAAGTGTCAGGAAGGCTGTGCAAGAGCAACAATGCCTGTGTTGACTTCCAAATACAGAGGACTATCCCTCTGCAGCTCACAATCCCAGCCATTCCTTCCCAAGAGCCTCAGTGCGCTCTTCACATCACAGGTGGCAAAGGCAGAGGGCAGTAAGGCCCTTCCGGAAGGGGCTTTGATGCCCGCATAACTTAACAGAAGCCAATGGCAGAGTCTGCTGTTCTCAGGCGCACACTTCCCTCAACACGGTGACTCCCCAGCTCCGGTCTCTCGTCCCCCTTTCCAACCCACTTCTTCACCTCAGAAACTTGTCTGTATTTAGAGATGTGCCCAAAAAACAAGAAAGTGAACTACAGCACCATGAGGAGGCAGAAGCTGGTCCCGGTGTTGGTGAAAGTTGAGTTCCAGGAGTCTCCCATGTCAAAGAAGGAAGAGAAATCACCTATGATAGCACCAGAGAGCAGGACACCTATATTTTACTATAACATCAACCATTTCTCTTTTAGACCTAGAATTTTACTTCTCAGACAACAGAAAAACAACTTAAAATGCCAGGGTCCTTAAAGCTCAGCAGCTCGTAGACACCATTTGTTTAAAAATATTTTAAAAATTGCAAGCATACAAGCGTAAATTCAATTAAGAGAATGCAATATTTGGGATGAATTATATGTTAATAAACTAAGTAATTTCACAGACATACCTATTTGTGTATAACAAATTTTTTTTGTAGTAGGGGCCAAATGGATGCTTATTTTGTTCCTAAATGAAAAAAAAAATACTTCAAATTTAATTAAATTATTTCAACAGATAATTATTACTTAGTATATTTAAGCCATCTTTAGGCATACTTATGTATATTTAATTCTAATTACAATGAGTATATAAATGGTCTCAAAAGGACCCCCTAGTAGGAAGATAATTTAGTTGGTAAAGTGCCTGCCATACAAGCATGGGGACCTAAGTTTGATTCCCTAGAACCCATGTTTTGTTTGGTTTGTTTTTTAAGCCAAGCACACTGGTACGCATTTGTGATCTCAGTACTAAGAAGGCAGGGATAGGGGATACCCAGCAATATCACCTAATTGGTGAGTTCCAAGCCAATGAGAGACCCTGTCTCAGAAAATAAGACAGATGACACCTGAAGACTGGCATCCAAAGTTGACTTCGGACCTCTACATACCCATGCACACATGTGCACCTGTGCACACAATGCACACATGCAAGGACTCCCATATAAGAAGAGGAAAGCTTCCAGACAACACAGGAAAAGACCACAGCAACACATGGATATGGTGGGCAGATGCAGTTAAACATTTCTTTTCCTTTTTTTTTGGGGGGGGGGGCAGGGTGGGAGTTTTGAGACAGGATTTCTCTGTGTAGTTTTGGTGCCTGTCTTGGATCTCGCTCTACAGACCAGGCTGGCCTCGAACTCAGAGATCCGCCTGGCTCTGCCTCCCAAGTGCTGGGATTAAAGGCGTGTGCCACCGCTGCCCAACTGCAGTTAAACATTTAAAGAAGTGAGCCACATAGAGCATGTGGCAGCTGACCCCACTGGAAAACCTTAAGAGCCAAGAAAAAAGATGGACTCCCGAGTTCCTTCTACGGGAGAAGGACAATGGAAAGCAAGCTTGAAAAGTGACTGATTCTATCCTTCAGGGAACACATCCCTAACACGGGCTCAGAGATTCCTGGACATGGACAACAAACACCCTTCTCAGGTGACAGTGACCCAGAGCACACAGTGACAGCGGGTCGCTCCCTGGCTGTCAGTGTCCGGAGCGACCCTCAGCACACCGGTCTCTGCGATGACCCGAAAGGTGTTGCCTACATGTAATCACACAGGCAGGAGGTGTCAGGCCTACACCTGAGCCCAGGCTGTCCCCTACCCACTGAAACAATCTCTGTCTAGCCCGAGAGGGCGAGGGAATGACGGAAATAAAGAGGAGACATCTGTTTCCCACAGACCATGCATTTCATACTTTCTGGAGCTCATCAGAGCAAAACAAACAACAAAGATTCCACAGATATTTGCATTCAATAATAAAAATACAAAACAGGACATATGTGAACGCATAGACTGTGTATCACCACCACAACTTCAAACATCTAATAGCTTTCTTAAATATTAGACACAACGATCTCAAACAATGCCTGTGCTATCTAGCTTAATCTATTCAATATGCAGCTTATGTGCCAATTAATTGCATTTCTGCTAACTTAACAGCTGCATATGGAGTCCATATGAGGCAGAAGTCTTTGGCCGCTCATTCCAAAGCATAAGAGTAATACATAATAAATAACCTGAATAGTTACTTAACATAAGCAAGGTTGATGTTAATCAAAATGACTGAGCCAAAACTGTCAAGTCGAGCCAAATGGAGGGAAAGTGCTGGGACTTGGCAGCCTGCGTGATTCAGCATGCAGGCATCCTACCAACAGTACCCACCAAACGCCACCTTCACCCCAGCTCGGTGTGTAAATGGTGTGCAGACACTCTGACCACTGGCCACAGCTGACTTGTGAGCAAACCCACAGGGACTCCTGCGGTCCCTCTGCATACCGTCCCAACAAGTGAGGCTGAAGGCATCTTAGGCCCATAAACCGCTGAGCGGCCAGGAGGAAGCTCTGTCCCCTGGTTTATAACTTGTGGTTGGACAACAAAAATCCATCACTAAGAGAGAGGATCAGGTGAGGAAAGATGACTTATAAGCGACAAAGACTAGATGATTTTCCATGTCCTTTTCAACTTATAAGTCCTAAGGTTACATAATCAGGTCTGCAAAAGGCCAATTAAAGCACGGTTCCTTCCAGTACTCTGCCCTAAATAGACCAACCAAGGAACAATGAATTAAATATTTGCACAGCCATTCCTGTTCAAAAGAATTCCAGCCTTCTATTCTTCCCTCAGCAGGCTAACCTCTTTTTAAAGACTAAGGAAGATTTGGCTTCCCTTAAGAAAACTCCCTGTCTCTCAATTCTAGAATTAAAGTCACAGAAGGAAGGGAGCAAGAGAGGAGAAATTCCATAGGAAGGACCTTTAAAATTAAAACTGTGTTTTGAAAGGTGCTTAGCAGTAATGAATGAGCTGTTAGCTGTTCCCGGCTGTGATGCAATAATCTCACAGTTCAGGGTTTATTTTCTAGTCCTATCTACAAATCAAAAACACAATTGTGCTCTTTCTGCACGTACTGTAAATACTGAAGCTGTCTCTAGACTTTATTTTGAACTTCAAAAGGGTTTATTTCATCGGGTCTGGTAGCTCGTGCCTATAATTCCAACACTGGAGAGGCTGAGGCAGAAAGATTGCCATGAGATTGAGACTAGCCCAGGCTAGTGTGTCTCAAACAAATTAACGAAGGGTCCCATATAGTTTGAAATCTTATAGTATGCTATGATAAAGACATTTTATTCTCTTAACATGCATGAAACTGTTTAGAGGTCAGACAGCAGTAATTCAGGTCATCCCCCTGCACACACACACACACACACACACACACACACACACACACACACAAAGACAATACACACCTATGTTTAAGACAATCCAAGGATTTAAATTGGTATTTAATATCCATTAATGATACATATCTATATTTAAATTGAATATTCATATATTTCACAAAATATAAGAATTTCCATGTTGTTGTTTTGGTGCCTTCCATTCATTTCTAAAATATTGTTTCTTCATCTTAAGGAAAAATAAGTAAAACACCATCTCAAACTTACATGCAGTTGTTTCAAACCCTAACTGAATAGCAATTTAAAACTCCAAGCATACGGCGAGAATACCAAGAACTACTAAATATTACAGACTCAAGGGAAAAAAATGAAATACCACATATAGTTAGATCATCTAGACAGCTCTTCGTTCCATTTATTCTCTCAAAAACCAACAGACAAAGCGAAAGGAGCTGAAACCAACGAGACACGATTTTCCTTAGGATGCCTGCTATGACATTCAAAAACTAAGAAGGCTGCAGAGCTGTCCTCCTGGGCTGTCGGGGGTGGTGGCTGTCCTCCTGGGCTGTCGGGGGTGGTGGCTGTCCTCCTTGGCTGTCGGGGGTGGTGGCTGTCCTTCCTTGGGCTGTCGGGGGTGGTGGCTGTCCTCCTGGGCTGTCGGGGGTGGTGGCTGTCCTCCTGGGCTGTCGGGGGTGGTGGCTGTCCTCCTGGGCTGTCGGGGGTGGTGGCTGTCCTCCTTGGCTACATGGAGCACCAACAACACAGTAGGCAATCAGGCCATCCCAGCTGCAGTATTCTGCCCACAGAAAGTCGTCATCAAAAACACAAAAAAATGAAAGATGGGCGCTCTCGCCTTGCAGCTTCTTATCACTGGCAATTCCTTCTTCTAAAAGTACACAGTTTTTCAAATGCCTGCAGGAGGTTTATTGATTTTTCTTTTTTTTCCCCCTCTTTCTGGTTGAGTGAAACCAGTGTTTATTCACAAGGAATTGCTCTGTATGTTGAAAACACTTATTCTAAATGTTATCCTGAGGGGTAAGACACTGGTAAAGTCAAAACACATGCTTAAAGGGTAGTGATGTAAGTTTCCACTTCAAAGTTAAGGAACCTTGGTTTGCTACATTTACAGCCTCGAGGATGACTAGAGTGAAACTCTTAAGATGTTTGCCTGGTTGGTTGGTTGGTTGGTTGGTTGGTTGGCTGGTTGGCTGGTTGGTTGGTTGTTGGTTGGCTGGTTGATTAGTTGGTTGGTTGTTTTGTGCATTTGTTTGCTGCTCTCAGCATTTGGGCAGGAGTTTCCAGTCTAATATAGCTGAATCAGAAGTATTACTGGGATAATAAGCATCGTTCCTTCAAAGTTCTATCAATGTTTTTGTATTGCTTTCACAATTGAAAAGCATACAGAAAGTGCCCTGTTTAAAAATGCATCAATTGCCGGGCGGTGGTGGCGCACGCCTTTAATTCCCAGCACTCGGGAGGCAGAGCCAGGCGGATCTCTGTGAGTTTGAGGCCAGCCTGGACTACCAAGTGAGTTCCAGGAGAGGCGCAAAGCTACACAGAGAAACCCTGTCTCGAAAAACCAAAAAAAAATAAAAATAAAAATAAATAAATAAATAAATAAATACATAAATAAATAAATAAAGATGCATCAATTAACAAGACTCATTCCCAAGTTGAACCTAACAGTAAGATGTGGGGGGGAGCAAAAGGGGGGAACCTCCTAAGACAGACTTCCAAAGAATTTAAAGTTAACCTTCTGTTAATCTGATATATACCCCAAATTATTTTTCCTTTTGTGCCTGAACTCCTCGGTGACCATGGGGTTCACAAATTTCTGGAAGTGGAGGAGACTTTGGCTTCCCAGGTCCAGCACTTTACAAGAAACAGAACACAGAGAAGAAAAACATGTAAACACATTCTACAACTGCAGCACCTCCAGAGATTGTCACTTAAAACACATATGACTTTTCAAACTGTTTAAACATGGGGTTTTGCAAAGTAAGATTCCTAGAGATTCGGGGTTCCAGAAGAGACAACTTCAAACCACAGCAGCAAATAACCTTGAGTAAGGAAGTTGTTTCCTTTCAACTCCCTTTTAATCCTTTGCTCTAGTCGAGGAAAATTCTTCATTTGACGCCAAAATGCCAAACACTCGTAAGCCTGTTAACTTCCACTACAACAAAGGGGACAAGCTGTTGGCTCAGCCTGCCAGCGGGTTCCACCAGCTACCTAGAAGTTAATAAGCCGTATTATTGTCACTGTGTGCCTTTGAGTAGATATGTTTAATTTTTCCCTTTTAAATAGTATATTTAAGGTTTAAGCACAGAATTTATTTAAAAGAAAAGAATAAGTTTGAAATGGACTGATCCCAACAACTCAAAATATAATCAGCTGGCTGGAAGCATCAAGTGGGAGATTACTCAAGACATATGCCACATCACTGGCCCCTTTCTCAACTACCGAATCCAAGCATGGGTTACAAGAGTCCCATGTGACATGCATGCCCCTGAAAGACTCTGGGAAGACACAAGAGTTTGTCCAAGGCCATGCTACTTGTTTGCAACGGTTGCTCCTTGGAGCTTGAGCTTGGGTTCATGGGGCTTGAGGGGACTGAGCACACCTTCTACATGGGAACCAGTGGTGATATTCTTCCTGCCTTCAGTCTTGCATGTCTTAGCCTTTTCTTCCAGGGATAAGGGAGCCTAGCCAGGAGGAAGACTGCTTAGATATGACAGCTGATACCTTCTATGTCAGATGGCTATATTGAGATACAAGCACATCACACATCCCATTTATGTACCAAAGGAGAAGCTAGTCAGTCACTCACTCATTCACTGAGATGAGTGGCCCAATCCACCAATGATCCAGGTGGTGTAGGCCAAAATCCTAGCTGGGCATCCCCTGAAAGGACATACAAAGGGAAACTCACAAGTCATTGCTATCACTTACAGGGTTTTCACTTTTATGACTTGAAGAATATACCAAAAAAATATAGAATATTACATGACACCAAATATGCAATGTTTACAATGAGAAGCTGAAGCTATGTTTCAGCTACCTAGAGAGCTCTAGAATCCCCAAGCTTAGCAGATGCTAATAGAGTACTCCCCATCCTTCAGCCCGATACTTGATGTCAGGCTCAGTACCAGAGCTGAGCTTCTGCAACGTGACTTCCTGGCGCAAAATTCTAATACAGGCAGTATGGTTCTGCAAAGAAAACAGAGTCACTATAACCAGGTGCGATGGTTCCTCTTCACTGTCCAGTTGACTGGGCTACCTAGGAAACACAAGAGCCAGAATTCTACTTTCTCTGCATCTTGGCCGATCAAAATGGGAGAAGTTCCAGCCATGTGATCGCCCAGCCATAAATACTGACATGCCTTGCCCACCATGATGGGTTGTACCTGCGGAATGTGGGCCAAAACGAATCCCTCTCCTCTGAATTGCCTCTTACAGACAATTAGTCACAGCAATAAGAAAGTAACAAATGCACTGGGTCTTGAAAGTGAGAAGTTAACGATAAATAAACAACAGCTATGAGTTCACAGCCAGGTCTTCATGATAAGAATTTTGTGCTATCTAAGACAGTAAAAGAGCACCAAGAACATTCGCTGAATCTATTTCTCTTTAGTTATTCTGAAAATGCATTTATGTAAACAGAACATTACAGAGAACAAAAAATATACATTACACTGTACAATTATCTTAATGGTTCTGAAGAAGGGAGGGAAAAGCCATCAAAAGACAGGATGATGTTGAAAAAGCAGTGGTGACTGCTAATACGAACAGAATATTCCCGGCTGCTTATACACATCTGTTCTCTGGTCCTCATGACTGAGATAGATCTTTCTAGGTCTTTTTTGTTTGTTTGTTTGTTTGTTTGTTTGTTTGTTTGTTAGTTTTGGTGCCTGTCCTGGATCTCACTCTGTAGAACAGGCTGGCCTCGAACTCACAGAGATCCGTCTGGCTCTGCCTCCCAAGTGCTGGGATTAAAGGCATGCGCCACTACCGCCCAGCTAGATTCTAGGTCTTAATAATCCTGTTAAGAATATTAATTAACCAGTGGTGTACACTCCTTTAATCCCAGCACTCCAGAGGCAGAGGCAGGCAGATCTCTCTCTGTGAGCTGGAGCCCAGTATGATCTACACAGTAAATTCCAGACCAGCCAGTGATACACAGTGAGACCATGTCTCAAGAAAGGAGATATTAATTAAGCTGGGGGTATACCTTGATGGTAAGACGCTTGCTTGCTTGCTTGGCATGTGTGAGGTCCTGCACTCAAACACAGCTCCGAGCACTAAACATAATATTAAAACTACTACTAAACATGCCATTTTGCAAAGGAAGAAAAGATTTAACCAGGAAGTAGGCAATTTGTCTAAGGTCCTAAGGCTGGGCTGGGGTAAGAACTGCCAAATTCTTGAAGCCCAAACTCTTACAGCAGACTCCTCCGCGTAACAGGAGAGTACCCAGTGCCAAAACCAAAATGCACAATGGATTACTGTGTACTGCTGTGTCATAGGAACTGTTCTCCTAAGCTGGATGTGGCAGCACGCACATGCCATAATCTCAGCACTGGGGACACTGAGGCAGAAATATCATGAGTCCAAGGCAGTCTGAACATAGAAGATCATCTCAGAAAACAAAAACCTTGAATTTCCCTGGAAAATGAATGCATGGCCCACAGTCCTCGTCAGCTAAAGGTTTGGACCATGCAAGCGCAGACTTCAGGACGGAACCTCATCATGGTTAGATAAAAGATCTACTGGGCACAATGAGGTTTTAAGGTTGCTTGAAAGAAATATCAACACTGGGAGAAAATTTTTGTTAGAAGCAAAACGTTATACTTTGAGAAATGCTTTAGGGCAAGTGCTCCTCTTTTATTAGGACAACTTAATTGAGTACACAGCATTAAAATAGCTGGCCTGAATATTTATTAGAGCACCAGCTGTTCCCTCCAGATTTTTAGAAATTCAAGCTTTGGTGCCAAGTGTAATTTGGAAAGAACGTTGGACAAGTAGAAGAGCCTATGTCGTGCAACCTACATCTAAATAGTAAACAGTCGCTGGAAGCCGACAGAACAGCACCACGCCCGTGGCGAGGGTGGCAAACTGTCCTGCCACCCATCCTTGAACCTACTCTGTTAATAAGACTGCTGATTATATATTTTTAAATTATACCACAAAATTCTTAATTAGCAATCCTTTACACACATATGGATAGTATCACAAGGATAACCATAGGGTTTGTGTGCCACTCTGGTTTTACATTTTTCATTTGTTTTTATTTTGTTTTCTACTCTAGGAGTGGGGCTAGCCCTAATGAAATGTCTCAAAGAATGGAGATTTTAATTGAAATTTTCAACTCTTTCAAAATACCTCCAATTTAGGTACCCGACTATAATCAAAATACATAATTTGTAAGGGGATGGGGGAAGGAAGAGAGAGACCAGGGGATGGAGAAAGAGGGACGTGAAGAAGGGAGGGAGGGAGGGAAGAAGGGGAAGGGAGGGAGGGAGGGAGGGAGGGAGGGAGGGAGGGAGGGAGGGAAGGAGGGAAAGGGAGGAAGGGGGAAAGAAAGTGAGGGAGGGGGAGAGGGCACCTGCACGTGCAGAATACTCTGGATATTATACTGAAACTTCATTGTAAAGAAAGCTGAGACATCATATTTCTCCTCCGTGTTTGCTTTGCTGTCCCTGTCCTAGCGACAGTACCGCTGAACTAGATCTGGGGGAAGAAATGTCCCTTCTGTGCCCTGCAGCGGAGTCACCTGTGAAGTCCTCAGGTTGGCACACCGATGACTTGCCTCCCTCTGGCAGCCCAGGACACAGAGGCTGGCAGGAAGAGCTTCTGTGGACAGGAGGGCAGTGCTCCAGAGGGAGGACGTTGTGTGGCAGTCACCTCCCATCTGTGGTTTACACCGGCGGCGTTTTCTGGCCTGCCTGCTCTGACTAGCTTCCATCCCTCTATGGCCCTGATGGTCGGCACATTCACTACGGCACACGCGCTCTTTAAAGATATGCTCTCGTTTTGATTTTAGGGCCCTCGGGTTTAAAAATAAAGTGGCACTTCTGGATTAATAAGAGATTCCTTGCGGGATTAAATGGGCTGCATCTTTTATCCCAGTAAGCGAACAGCAGAAGTTTCCTGTGCTGGGGCAATCAATTGCCCTTTGCTCACGTTTGTACCACCTATCTCCCTCAAAAAACGGAGGGGCGCGTCAAGACACATCTCCCCTATCCCCCAAAAAAACTGCAGCCTGGTTATAAGAGTTATCTGTAAGACTTTTTTTTAAAAAATACAACACTAATTCTACCAATTATACCCTGTCTGGACCTACTGAATCAGATTTCCCCAATGAAAAAAGATTGAGGTTCTCTAGCTTGCTGGTGTGTCCAAAGTGGGGTGAAATCGCAATTTGTCATATCCTTCGGAAGTCACATCACCCATGATGAACACTGAAAGAGAAAATTCCATACTGGAGGTATTGTTTAATTTACTTACGTATTTGCTTACTTTCCTGTCTTATCACTACCTACTATCTACCTACCATTTTGAGTTTTGACATTGAAGGGGATACAAGCCAGGGTCCTGTGTATACTGAGCAAGAACTCCACCAATGAGCTTCTTCCTCAGCCCCAGCATCAATGTTTTTAAATATACCTTAGCCATTTAGGCTTCCTTGACTAGAAAGATGAATCCCATGGACTTCTAAAGACTGCTATGATTTCTCTTCTTCACCCTCTTCGTCCTCCTCTTCTTCTTCTAATTTAAGCAGGAACCTTTTGCTATGATCTGTACCACATAAAGTACGAAATCTTAGTGCCAGCTTCTGGTACTGTTGAAGGGAGATGGAACCTTTAAGTGCGGCGCGTCTCTGGAAGAAGTCAGGTCATTGGAGACATAACCTTGAAAGGGATCCTGGAACCATGACCCTTTCCCTGCCCCCTTTCTACAGCTCAATCACCATGGCATGAGTAGCTCCTTCTTCTGCACACTCCTGCCAAGATGAGGTACTGTGTTTTCATAGGCTCAAAGCAACAGGACCACAGAACCATGGACCTCTGGAACCGTGAACCAGAATATACCTTTCATCCTCCTAAGTAGTTATCTCAAGGATTCTGTCAGAGTGATATAGAAGGCTGACTAATATTTTTCTCTCTTTTTCCATGCAAAACACTTAATGGAATTTCAAAATAATGAAACTAACAGCCAACCTTCTCTGGAGAAGAGAGACACACTGGCTCAGTCTCCCCCATGCACAACACCCCTACAGCAGTACCCATAAGGATGCTTATGGGTACTGCTGAGTTTGAAAAGCAATGGGCCAGAATAAACATTTAAGCAGGTCTATTCAATAGCAGATCCAAGCTGAAACCATCAGTGCAAAGGGGGAGGCCTCCGAGATTAGTGCCCACCCTGGGTGCACAGGCTTAGCGGAAGTTCACTTGAAAAGAAGACAGAAGGTGTGACTTCACTAGAAATTCAGCCTGAGCCAACTACATTCCCCGGCTGGTGGGAGATGGCTGCAGTTTAGCCTGAGTTAATAACTAATGTTTGCACTGAGAGATTTGCTTCTTACAAAGTGCTTTCACATGTATAATCTCATTTAATGCAGGATAATGGCTCTGGAAATGTAGTTTCCCAGTCTGCCTGATGAGTAACTAAACACTGCTCTCTAATGTGAGAGTAACTTCTTCCAAGCCAAATCGGCAGAGTAGAGGCTTCTGGCTCAAGACCCGGCTTGGAGCTCAAGGGTAACAGCCCTCTGGAGGGTTGGAACAACTCGTGAAAAATGTGTTCCATTCTGGTTCCTACATTAATGAGAGTGCATGCAAATGAAACCTTGGGTGGAACATCATGACCAGAGCCTGTGACCAGGCCAGAGCCTGTGACCAGGCCAGAGCACAGCCTGTCCGTGAGACACAGGAGGACCTGGGATCCTTGAAAAATGAAAAATAGGTTTAGAGATGGTATCACGGCTATTTAATATAAGGAAGGACCACAGAGGAGGGATAGAAGTCTTTGGATAGGACCATGCAAGGCAGGCTTCTCATAAAGGTTCAGGTAACAGAAGGATGCTGTGGGAGCCTAGAGCTCATACCATAGGAAGAAGGGTGCTCCCATGAGGGGAAGGGGCTGTGGTCCAGGGTGCCTGAGCACCGGTAAGTAAGGGCAAAGCGTTGGTTACCTTTCTTATCACTGTGACCAAATACCTTGCAGAAGCAACTCAAGAGACAAGGAGTTAATTTGGGTTCACTGTTGAAACCATACAAAGATGGAAAGGGGGAAGTCATAAAACGTTACTGATGTACATTAGTTAGCTGAAAAGACAAGGAGAAAGGGGCTATTATGTAGCTTCAAAGTGACTTGGCAAAAAATAGTTATAAGTTGCCAAAGCAACAAAAGTACCTACATGAGCAGAGAAGCCTGGCAGACAACGCCTTAGGTAGAAATCACCGCCACCTAATGAGATGCATGGAAGCAAACATCCCTCCCGGACTCTGCCTCCCCAAACACACAGCGGGAACCTAAGCCTGGTCCCGCAGGTAACCCACACAGAAAGCAGTCCGTCCGCCATGGGTTTACCATCTTCTGAAGTATCAAGATCCTAAAAGTGAAGGGCTGAAAGAGACTTAAGAGATATAAGCAGACATGCTGCACCACTCTGGCCTGCGGCCTTTGCCTTCAATGGCATTACTGAGATGGGGAGAGTGATGGAGGCCAAGGGCTGGGAGGCAGAAATGTACAATTCCCCGGCTTCGATTGCGGTACTGTGGCTATCAAGGAGAACACTCCCGGAGACCACCTTGACACTGAGAGTGTTTGTGAGAGCCACCGGGTAGACAACTTCTTTGTCATTAACCGTGACGAAAACGAGTTGGAAAACTTAGAAATGAATAACTTTTTTAAATATAAAACTTTATCAGTTGCTATTTTCCTACAGGTTTCAGTTTAAAATTAAACCGAACAGTCAACACTAGGGGCTGGAGAGTTGGATGACTCCGTGGTTCAGAGGACTGGCACTCACGTGGTGACTCACAACCACCTGGAACTCGAGTTCCAGGGGACCCAACACCCTCTCCTGGCTGCTGCAGGAACCAGGCATGCGCGTGGTATACAGACATACATGTAGGCAAAATACCCATACATAAAGAATTTTTAGCATTTTTAATTAAAAAAAAAAAAAACCAACAGTAAGTTGGGAGGCTGACAGTTTCAGAGAGGCGTTCCATCGGGTTTGAAGACAGATGCAACTCTCTAACCAAATGTTCCAAAGACAGGCTCCCCTCAGATGCCCGTGGCCTGTTACAGAAGCAAGGCTTCCTTGACCTTGACAAATCCCACGAACTTTCCCAACATTCTGAACGTCACTCACTCAACAAGTATTTGTTAAATACCTATGTGTTTCAGACAACATGTGACATGCTGGGCTTAAGGAAATGGCTGAGAGACAGTCCCCACACAGCAGGCCATTATCATCCCATACAGAGTGATAAAGTCAGAATTCTGAAGACAATCATTTTCAGGCAGTCGGTATTATGTGTAGAAATAAACACATGACTCAAAAATACCCTCCTTAATACTCTAATTGTCATTTGTGAGTTTTTCAACAGACTACATAATAATTTACTATTCTAACATACTCTTTAAGAACATTTCATCCTAAACTTTGGTGTGTGTGCTTGTGGGTGGTGTTAATTGTGGCATATGCAAAAAACTTTATCACTTTTCAATTATGAACAGATGTAAATGACTTACTTGATGTTTAATTTTAGAATAACAAGCTTCTTCTAAAATAAGTTTCAGGCTGAGAAACTGGGGCTATAGCCACAGAACAGACTTAACACTCCCAAAGCAAGCCCTGCAAGTGCTCCAACACCACAAAGCCATTTCACATCTCTGTGCTCCAATTTCTCTACTGGTCACAAAAATATCATCCTATGTTTTTGTAAGATACCTTTCCGGGCTTTTCCAAAGGACGTCACTGTGAAGTTGGGGCTTTTGAAAACGCACCCAGTCCTAGGCACAGCAGCTTGTATCTACAGCCCCAGTCACTCATGGGACTGAGGAAGAAGTATCATGTGAGCCAGAGCTGGAGACCAGGCTGGGCTAGGCTGGGTTAAATAGCAAGACCCCAAGTAGAAATCGAGAGCGCCTTGCTTGCACTTCTGTAAAGCACAGCATGCCAATCTGAATGTCGGACAGAGTGATCCAACTAACTGAGCCACAACTTCATGCAGGACCGAATGTCACTTGGTTTTCTGACTTTTGCCTTTGGCTCCATCTCAACCTTCAAGAACACCACCCAGCAAGAATGCACGCACGGCCCCAGAGTGAAGACTGGAATGGTAAGATGGTGCGTCTTGACTTTCCCCTCCGAGGTCTGCACACCTTTCCTACACTTCTCTCTCACATGACACTCCCATAGCCACATTTAGCTTGCTTCCTACCGTCTCCCTGTAATTCAAAAGGCAATTTAGACTCCCATATGGTTGCCATCGAAGCTAACAGATGTCTAGCAAATTAAAACAAAAATTATGACTTATAAACTGCTGATGTACCATCATTCCAGAACATCTCGAAATTTATACTGAATCATAAGATAAGACTTGATGCCCCACCCCTGAACCTCCCTCCTCTTGGAATTTAAGCCCCGTGGAAACAAATTATATGCAACATTCTGCCATCTAGTCTAGATAAACCTCCGCTTGCAACACAGAGTAAGATCTGAAAGTACACAGAGACATTGGGCCTCAAACACACAATAGCTTCTCCAGTCCTTGGACAGCACAAAGAACAGAATAACAAGTGGTCCTACCAACTAACGCAAGGCTTCTGCTGACCAATGGGGTCTGTTTTTTTTCTAATAAGTCATTTCCTAAAGATGACTGAAATCACGTCTTGGTCGGGGTTATTATTGCTGTGATGAAACACCACGACCAACAGCAACTTGGGAAGGGAAGAATTTATTTCACTCACAGTTCCATATAACAGTTTGTCATCAAGAGCAGTGAGGGCAGGAACTCAAGCAGGGCAGGAACCTAGAGGCAGGAGCTGATGCAGAGGCCATGGAGAATGTTGCTTACCAGCTCTCTCCCCAAGTCCTGCTCAGCCTGCTTTCTTACAGAATCCAGGACCACTAGCCCAGGGATGGCACCGCCCATAGTGGACTAGACCCTCCCCCACTGCTCACTAATTTAAAAAATGTCCTATAACTGGATCGTATGGAAGTGTTTTCTCAGTTGGGATGCTCTCCTTCGGGATAACTCGAGCTTGTGTCAAGTTGACACAAACCTAGCCAGAACACCACATAATCTCCTACAAAGTGACCTTGACACTTCCCTATCAAAGACAGAACTTATAATTGAGAAGACTCCATGGGGGCTTTTATTAATGTGCCAAACGGCAGTGCAGTGAAACTGCCCGGAAGCTGCTTCAAGTCTGAAAGACAGCAGGGTCTAGATGTCGCGTTACAGCCGACAACCACAGCTGAGCCATCAGTAAGCACCGTCTGCCAGTCACAGGTGAGCCCCAGCCTGGGCTTCCCACCCAGAGGAGACTTCGGAAAAGGCCAGCCACAGTTCACAGCGACTGCACAGAGACCCCAGCTTAGAATCATCCCTACGATTAGTTCAATCGCCAGACTGGGAACTGTAATAATGAGGTTTTGTTTTAAACTACTAAAGTTTGGGGGGTTGTTATGTGCAGCAATAAATAACCAGGATGTGGACATTCATTTACTTGCCGAGAAACAGTTAAGTGCCAAGGTCCAGAACAAAACATCCACAAATGGTTGGTCAGTGGTGGGATAGGAGGATTAACTCCCCAAAGGGCTGAACTTAAAACAAAACCCCTCTTCTCCCTCTCCTCCCCCCAAAGACAACTCAGTGTTTCTGAGAAATATCTTCCTATGGTGACACCCTCAATAAAATCAATCCCTGCTGGCTTGAGTACTTCCAATATAGAACCAGAAAAACAAAGGTTTTCCCCCACCACCCTGTAATAACTAACAAGAAAGGAATCTGTACAAGATGTTGGCTTTGTTACTCAGAATATCACAACTGTTATATAACAGAATTAGGGTTTTACACATGAAACTGTAATTCTAATAATAAAAATACAGCTAATGACTCAGAGGACTACATTTGAGATTCACGGTGCAGATAGGGAAAGAGGCCTGCCCTGCCAATAACTCAGCAAGCAAGGAAAATTTCGTGGAAGACTCATTGAGGAAGAAATGAAAAACAAATTAGTCTGTGAGTGTGTCTCAGTACAGGACAGTCCATCACTAGACAAGTCTTCCCATGGATGCTTTCCCATCACAGGCTACTGCTCATCTTTTATATTTCATTTTTCACGACATACTAGAACTCAACAAATTCTTGGTCAAAAACAGAAAGAACCCCGCCATTCACCCAAATCCTTCATTTTAATGTCGGAGTAACGAAGGCCCAGGGCAGTGAAGTGACTAACAGTCAAAGTGGTGATTAGCAAGAGATCTGAACTGTCACAGCTGCCTCTGTGTGCTCCCTTTTATTTTACAGGAACTGTTACCTTCAAATGTCTTCAATGAATTTCAAATTTAGTCTACATGTCAATGTGAAAATGAAAGATTGGGAGCCCGTGGTCTCTGGGAGCAATTTCTCCTTCCTAACTAACTGTACAGCCGGAACACCGACTCGGCGGTTTCTGGCAATGACGGGCAGGCTTCTGGCTCAAGAGAGTAAAGGTGTGCAAGTTTTTACAGCCGCTGCCAGCTCCCAGTCACTAGCATTTTAGTGTGGATTGCTTTAATTATAACATGGATGTTTCCCTGCTGCTTTCTGCTAGAGCTACTGGCCCTGATAAAATGGGACATTTAAATACAAGGTAATTTGGAGACGCGAGCAGTATAGAAAAAGGACTAGGGGCGGGCCTTGGTACTGAAAGGGCAGGGAGTGGAAAGGACTCGCCTAAGTAGGCGCCTCCTCAGCAGCGCTGCCCAGGAGTGCTCCTTTAGTCTCAGTCTGTTCTCTGGCTTCCCACAAAACTACCTACCGCCCACAGGAATACCTTCAAAATCAGGCGAGATGTGGGCCCTATTCTGGAGCTCTCCATGCCAGCAATCTGCAATTTCGTCGAAGTTCTCCACAGCTCAGGGGTTTTGCTGCAGCCTAATCCAGAGACAGGGCTAAATTTGCCTTTGTGCTCGCTACAAAATTACACCAAACTGCCAGGGAAACAGTCCCCAATCCTTTTTATTTCCTTTTCACTCCCTGCTATGAAACTGCAGAGAAAGCCCGTGGGTGCTTTTTGTTGCCTGGTAGCTGAAATGTGCAACTTTTGGAAGTGTTCAAGCGAATGAAGAGGCCTGGACGCACCGCCCCTGCAGCCCCATTCCGGGCCCTTGCCTCTCATAGTTCAACGCTATCAGAATACCTCACTGGGAAATAGCCTACCCACCACTTTTAAACATTTCCAAAT